>NC_141070.1:5342500-5415000 GCF_041138505.1 Cibotium barometz
TTGGAGTCGGCTTCTTGCAAGTAAACGCAGAGAGCTTCTCAGCGTTTCTGGGCAAAGCTCTCAGCATTTCTGAACGCGGTGGTGGAATCTACCTCGACGCTTGGAGTCGGCTTGCAGCTTCTCACTGTTTCTGGGCGCGGTGGTGGAATCTACGTCCAGGCTGGCTGCAGGCTTGGAGTCGGTTTGCAGAGAGCTTCTCACTGTTTCTGGGCGCGGTGGTGGACATGCATGCATCATCTCCCTCCCTCCCTCCCTCTCTCTCTCTCTCTCTCTCTCTCTCTCTCTCTCTCTCTCTCTCTCTCTCTCTCTCTCTCTCTCTCTCTCTCTCTCCCGCCTCTACGTCCAGGCTTGGAGTCGGCTTGTGTTTCTGGTTTTATGTTTGGTCTTTGAGGACTTGGTCTTTGAGTGAGTCCAGAAAGCTAGCTCTCAACATTTCAGAGCTCTCTGGACTCACTCAAAGACCAAGTCCTCATAGAGAATGTCTCTTTCAACCTTTTTCTCTTCTCTCCTCCATAGCAGCGCCCCTCCCTGCCTCCCTACCTGCCCTTCGCGCCTCCCCACTCTCATGTAAGCACCTTCACAATCACCACCTTCACAATCTGTTTGCATGCAACATAGAGGAGCTGTTGTTGCATGCAAACAGAAGAGTTGTTGTTGTTGTTGGAAGAGGCCATGGGGGCTGTGGGCGGCTCCGTCTTCCATCTCATCAAGGGCATGGAGAACTCGCCTAGATGCGCCAAATGGGCTATGGACACGTGCTGCAACCCGACGCTGCAATTGTCACAGGTTCGTTTCATTGTTTTACATGCTTATTATATGGCGCGCGCAGGTGCATCCAACGGGATCGGAGTGGAGACAGTACGGGTACTGGCACTGCGAGGCGCTGCAATTGTCACAGGTTCGTTTCATTGAATCACTACTTCATGTTTTACATGCTTATTATATGGCGCGCGTAGGTGTATCCAACGGGATCGGAGTGGAGACAATATGGGTACTGGCACTGCGAGGCGCCCGGGTGGTGCTGGCCGTGAGGAATGTCAGAGGGGGAGGACAGGTGAAGCACGTGATTAACTCCTTTTACCGATGCTGAGTACTCACAATTAACGATCATGCACAAATAGCAAACTGTGCAGGTAGAGCTAGAGGCAACCTGGAGGTGATGACGACTCGAATGCCAGGCGAGGTGAAGTGCCGCACGCTACCCTCAGGTGATGACGATGACGACTGGAACAGCAGGCGACCCAGAGGACTGGAAGTGATTGGACCCGGACGCCGCGCTGGAGGAGTGGGTATTTTCAAATCCAAGCGTGAACGTCACGCTTGCAAGGAGGAGGGAGTATTTTGAAATAGGCCCCCCTCCTTTGGTCACGTGGAGGGAGGGCCAGTCTCCCTTAATCCTGTATAGATAAAGAACATCACATTCATTATGTTGAGCATTTCTCTCATTTTCAAAGTAGAATCTACATGACTTATCATCATTAATTACATTTAATACACCAATAAAGACTATCATGTTATGTCACATTCATTATTGTTGAGTATTTCTCTCATTTCCAAAAAGCATAATATATATGACTCATCATTAATTACTCATTTGACACACCAGTAGTAAAATAAATTTTACTCATTGGACCAGATAAATCACCAACCAAGGAATATTATGTTCAAAAGTGATTACATGATGTACATAATCAATATATACAATGGGACTTTTATGAAAAATCCCAATAGTATATCTATGCTGTTAAGGTGCATAACAAGGAAAGAAAGGTCTTTTTCATAATTTGGATCTTTAAAGTGAGATGAGGAACCTTCCTTTGTCAACACTGGGACATACCTTGAGAACCAGATCAACCACATAGGAGTGATCACTTAACTCCATTGAGATATGTAATCTTTGATATGTAATCTTTGAACAAGAGAAGCATCAATAAAGTTGTGGGTACTACCATCGAATAAAACATGTACAGGGGATCACACAACTTCACCCGTCATCTAGATAAGATCATGTGGACCAAACACCCCCATGTTAAACGACAATTCTCACAACTATTATTGAAAGAATTTACATCAATAGAATGAATGAGTGGATTACCTGGAATAGTACCCGTCTGTACGAAATGAGCGTGCACTTGTGGTTATACTGCTTGGCACCACCTCCACCACTATCCAAAGACTTTTTATTGAATGGATAATTATAAACATAGTGGCCTTGTCTATGACATTTAAAACATGCCCCCTTGTGAGCATCAGGAGTCAATCTAGAATCAGATGGAGGCCACTTACAAAGAGACTTTGATTTAGATTGATATATAGATAAGGCCTTGCCAAAAGGCTACTTGCTTACTGCTTGGTGGTTTCTCTTTCCTTTGATTTTCTTCTTCATTGCACTTCTTTGGTCAGAAGAACCTGCAGTGTCCTTCCTCACCTAAAAAATTGTATCATCGTAGATACGTGCAGTGTAATACATCCTCAAAGGACTTGATTACATTCTGTCTTAACTCATTTTAATAATCATGAGGTAAAGCCTAAAGAAAGAATAGATGGATGTAAAGCCTAAAGAAAGAATAGATGGATGTAACGATCTGGGAGATCTTAGAACTTAGCTATAAGCTCTCAAAACTTCTGAATGAAAGCCTAAAAAAGGCCTCTATGTCAATTGTATATTCTAAAGTCATAAAAAATCCATAATTTTATTAGGTTCTTTGATGAAGTCTCTAAGAACACAGTCTTGAACTTTTCCTAGGTCCTAGGAGCTGTGAGTTTCGACTTGAGATCTTGCCACCCACCAAGAGAAGGCTTATAGACATTTCTATTGCTTATTTTATGCTCCTTTAGGCAACGAAATGTGTCTCCCAACGACTCACCCAAGCTTTGACAAAGTCTGGATGATGCTCTTTCTTCTCCCCAGAAAACATGGAGTAAAAGGAGGATACGTCCCAAAAATATCAAATGGCCTAGCCTGTGGGGCGGTCCATCATTGTTCACATGTTGTGCCACTAGAGTTTGTAAATTGTGAACTTGTTGTAATAAATTTAGAAGCTCATTTGGATCAATAAGGACCATTAGTGGTTATAGCTTAGGGAGTACCCCTCGCACCCACCATAGCCTAAGAAACTGTTGGGAGAGGACCACTAGTGTGTCATGTCCCATTGTATGACTGAATTGGTCATAAGGAAAAGCTTCCATGGTTTTTGCCAAACATTTTTAAAAGTTTAGCTTTGGTTTATGTGTAAATCATCTTCCTTTAACCCAGAAAACCAAACAAAGCTTTAGTTTTCTTCACTAGTTTTTCAAAATTTTATGCATGAAATTCTTGGGAAATTTTTGACATAACTTTCCTGCATGACCAAACCCATGTGCTTCTCATGGCACAAACATATAAGAATTCAAAATATTGACAACACATTTATGCATATGCAAATGCATAACTTCTTCTCGCATATACTGAGGGTGTCACAATACTGCCCAACATGTGGGCAGCCAAAAAGTGCCTTGTGCACTCTTGAATGGGCGTACCCCATTACACACCAACTGCCCATGCCTGTGTTTATTAAAAAAGTGACTGGCCATGCATGGGCGCCCCCTTTACACACCGCCCTTTACACAACGTGCATGTCCATGTACCCAACAACCCCAACAGCCTATTGACCTACGTATACATGCATCTCCACCAGCCCTAGCAGCCTGTTAACCTGCGTATACATGCATCTCCCAATAGCCTATTAACCTACGTATACATGCAACATGTAAAGAGCCTGAGTCAGTGCATGCCTAGTCCCAATTTGGTGCTCAACACATACGATAAGAGTCCTTGCATGAAGTGCAAGTGCTCCGAGTGTCTTACTATACTATGGAAGAATGAATTGGTAATCAATGATCACTTACCGAAAAATGATAATATCCAAAACCATGCTTGACCCCCCATTTGAATTCACCCACATACTTACATGCTTCACCCCGTAACTTACAAGATGCTCCCAAACTTCATCAATACCTTGCAAAAGCAATTTTCATCCATACAAATAGAGAGTTGGGGACTTGAACCCCATCACCATAGTTATTGTGGCTACACCTTGCTCTCTTCGAGAGGAGGGGAGGGGATGAACTAGATTTATCTTACCCCCTCCCCTCCTCCCGTCTACAAAAAAGAATGAGAATCTGAGGCATATGAGATTTAAAAACCAAATAAACATCCTAATAAAATAATCCACATAATGTTTGGGAGATATTTTATAAAGCCTACAAAATATGATGTCTTAGAGATAAACAAAATACCAACATTATGTCCAAAGTCATAACATCCAAGCACTATTTCATCTCCTACTCACTATTGTCACTCTCATCAGCCGAGTCATGAATGATCACCAAATATAATTCTCACATTTGTCCTCTCTCTCTCTCTCTCTCTTTAAACATAACTCTAGCAAGATTGTCTCTCCTTTGTGCTCCCCAACCTGGGATGAATCAGGCGGTGTTGTTTCTGATGATTGTGCCATCTGCACAACTGTTGAGGTCTCGGTCTGCACCAAAGCTGTAACCTTAGTAAGACCCACTTGCAGCCCATTCTGAATGATTGGATCCAAAGCCAATGCATCATTGTTTGCTCTCTCCACCTCTGCTTGTGCCTCTCGAACCCAACCCTCATCAAATGAATCTCCATGCACAATGCACATGTTATGAAGGACAAACAAGTGCTAACCATCCTCGGCACATTCTTCAATAACATGTTACATCTCTTCAATAAAATATGAAAGCAGGCTTTAGCATTCCAAAAGCCCGCTTCATAGGCATTCGTGAACTAGATTGAATGTAGTTCCAAAAGTACCACTCAGAGGATAATCCATCTTTACTTCCTTTAAGTGGAGGGAGCATCCAAAACCTTGCAGCTAAGCACAATCACCAAGTAAACAATAATTGCCTAAGCTATTTGATTCACACCTCTATCCTAGATCACTTCTTTGGAATATATTCCAATCATGCATAGAACCTACCCAACCAATGTCATAATACCAAACCAAGCAGTTAGAAGCAACGATCATCTGCAAAATTATAAAATGAAGCCCCTTCCGATTAAAGTAGTCCTCATGGTGCACATGAGGGAAAATAATTGGAACATGGCTACCATCCATTACACCAATGACAAACGGAATGCCATGTATTGCCTGAAATCCTTCAGCCATGATACGCATCCTATTTGAAGAAGGACATTTAATGTACAGGTCATGAAGACCTAATGTGGAGATTGCATCACAGAACTCCAGAATGATCTTTTGGCATGAAGATGTGGAAACCCCATATAAATCTGCTATTACTTGTAAGTTTGATCCGGTAGCTAGACGGTGCAAAGCCACACATACACGCTTTTCCACACTAATTGCCTTTCGATAGTTAGTGTTAGACCATTTGCAAGCGAGGAGCAAGCCGTATAGTCAAGAAGTGAAATGTTTCCTTGCTTCGGAGGAGCCTACTCTTGAACATTCTGTTTGAGTAGTTTCTAAGCAAACCACCCTCCATAAAAGTTTGGGGTCTAGGATAAGCCCAACATGACCGCCGCTTATGTCTCCTTCTAGCAATCTGAGCTTGCCATGCAGGCCAACAAACTCGAGCCATGCATTTACTCAATATGGATACATGTTGTATGCATAAATCGTCCTCATCATAATATGAATCCATCATCTCAATCATTGCAATCAAAGAAATAATGAGGCAAAGTACAAGAATTAACTCGTCTTCCATCCCCTGCAATACATGGAAGAAGGGCTAGTACAGTTCATATCTATCAACATAAAAGACCAAACATAGACAAACTTCACCAGGTGATCGCAATTTTTAAGCATCATCGTTAACCTTCTTTGTGATTTGGTATGGACCTTCAAATCTTGAAGACAGCTTGTAAACTTTTCCAAGTTTCACGTAAGAGTCTTTAGTGCTTCTCAACTTAAAGCATACCGTGATAATTTATAATCAAAAAATGACCATAGGGTGTGGTGCATAAATTAATTATTAAGGATTGGAGTCTCTCCTTGCTTAGTCATGCCCTCTTGCTATGTCTCCCTAGTGACACCCTGGACTGGGTGGGGATTGCTTCAAATGGGAAGAGTAGCTCTTGAGAGATGCTATGCTCTTTCGCCTAGCCCCATGCATGGGTAGTGACAAGCAGGCCATCTCCAGTATACATTTTCTTGTAGACCTATGTAGGATATAGATGCGCACCCTCAACCAGGAGGCATTTATCATCTGCATGTTCTGTATTTTCTGCATGTGAAGTATCCCTTGCTACTATGGCACCATCACAACAAACAAAGTTGTAGATGACTTGTTAAAATCTACTGATAAGCTCTTGGGATGGTTGAGAGTTGGCTGTGCTACAGTGTTATGGTTGAATGATAAGGGTGTGGCATGTTGTCTATCTTCTGTGTTTGCATTTCCATTGAATATATTATGTGAGTTTTAATCTGTACGCATCTTCTTTGATTACCATCTTCTTTGATTAGCATCTAATAGATACCAGGTGTTTTAATCTGTACGCATCTTCTTTGATTAGCATCTAATAGATACCAGGTGTTTTAATCTATACGCATCTTCTTTGATTAGCATCTAATAGATACCAGGTGTTTTAATCTGTATGCATCTTCTTTGATTATTATTAATCATCATTTAAGTGCTTGATTAGCATCTAATTGACCCCTTTATTTTAACGTTCCAGTAACCCCCCAATGGATTCCTAGAACTCGCAAGCGAGTACACGCCCTTATACACCCAATATTCTCAGGCATCCTACTTTCCTGACATGCATGTGCCAGTCACTCCAAACAATAGGTTGACGCTACCCGCATCCTCATCCTCAGCATTTGCATGTCCCCCACTTATTCCAGGGACTACAAGAAGGACAAGGCCCATAATTCGATCTCTGGAAATGATCGTAAGGTAACATGTCAATGGTTTGATATCATTGATGAGTACATGCACAATCGGGCAAATGTGGTTAGCTACACCCATGCTTCAGCTGTGGGTGGTAACACCGATGGCCCAATTGGGGAAGTAGACGAAGGAAAGGGTACACAATCCTCTATCAAAACAGAAGCGCGAGAGAGCAATGTCCCCAATCTACGACCACGAAAGGATCGGAAGATTGAGGATTCCCTTGTTAACATGGCCAGCACGGCCAAAGTCATGGCAGATCAACACAAGGACTCTCTTGTGGATCGCAAGGCAGAAGAAGCCCAAAAGTTGCAAATGCTTGGCCAGCTTACTTTAGCTGACTGGCCTTTTGGATGTAGTGAAAAGTTTTAAAAAGGAGTGATTTCACTTTGTTATCTCTGCAAATTATGGTGTTTTAACAAGTTTACTGTAATTGAAATCAATCATCATGTAATGAAACACTTCAAATTTTCAGCTAATTTCAAGTTTTTACATGTAAATACAGTAATGTTATGTAATCGTAGGAATTTAAATAACCTTGTATCTAAGGAGAAAATTGAGTTCAAAATCTTTCCTCTCAGTTGCCTCTAGAACCTGAGGCAACAGTCAACAGTAGCCAACCTAGACTATGGAATACTGTCATTTGCAGATGATAAATGCTAATATAGAAGATGCAGAAGATACATAATACTTCACATGCAGAAAATTCAGAATATGCAGATGATAAATGCTAATAGAGAAGATGCAAAAGATACGGAATACTTCACATGTAGAAAATACAGAACATGCAGATGATAAAAGCTAATACAGAAGATGCAGAATACTGAACATGTAGAAAATACAGAGCATGCAAATGATAAATGCTAATAGAGAAGATGCAGAAGATACGGAATACAGAACATGCAGAAAATATAGAACATACGGAGAGAGAGGAGCAAGACCAAAAAAAAAAAACAATGCTAGGCTTACCTAGAGATCGGTCTGCAAATCAAAAGGTGCTGGAAATCGGTCTCTGCAGCCCCCAAGCAACAACACCGATCTTATCATTGCATTCTGGCGGGAAGGAATGCAGCATGGTCAACCAACGACGCGAGATTGGTTGGAGATCGGTGCGTCCAAGATTGGGCAGCCAAACTCGACTGCCCACGCAGAGGCGAAACAGGGGCAGGAGGTGGGAGGCCAATGTGGAAATTGAGGAAAGTTGCATGTAGGCATGTGTAAAGCGGCCATCATGGGCGATGTATGCGATTGGCCCAGCGTGACAATTTTGGTAGGGCGCGAGGCGGTGTGTAAAGGGCCTAAAATAAAAATATTAAATAAAAATATAAGTAAATCACTTGCCTCTATTACACAATTCATCGAGAGAAATATGTAACCAAAAATACACATTTTCACCCTTGTAGGAAAAGAATGAAATATGCATTTTCATATGTTGAAAATTTATGAATAATGTGGTTTATTATTGGATTTCAAAGTAAAAATTTAGAAATTTTAAGAGAAAACAAAATAATTAAAAAACTTCTCTTACTTGAAATTCGAAAGCTTCATCTTCAGGTTTAAAAGGAAGACAAGAGGTTGTTATAGTTTCACACATAGAAGAGTGAGAATTCAATCAGTTTGTTTTTTAAAATTAAAAAGAAAAGGAGTTTTATACAATCGAAGAGGAAAAACTCTGTTAGTTGCTTTTTGCCGAGACTGATAAGATGGAGAAAAAGTTAACTATAAAACAATTTTTTCAAAGGCGACCAAAATAAAGGGATACATGTCTTTGTCTTAATATTTAACACGTGTATAGAGTGGTTATGCAAGGGTTGATTTCTGGTAGCATTAGTAAGGTAACACGTGGCTAGTAGGTGTCGGTTGTAGTTTGCTAGATCACTTAATAATTAAAATTAAAAAGTAAAAACTTGCTTAGCGCCCTGACGGCAAACGAATAACACCCTATAGCTGTTAATAATATAAACCCATGGATGCTTATTTTAACCAACCAAAGGAAAAACTCCGGTTGCCACTAAAAAAACTTTAAGTCTTTGAGAATCATCAAAACTAATCTAGACCGATAAATCCTCTCTATCCCCAAAATCGGTCCCATAATTGTGCTGCTCGTCTTCTTCCCCTTCGATTCTTTCTTTTATGGCTTTATTGAGACATAGGGCTTGCTTTACCGAGGAATATATATATGTGATAATGTGGAACATGGCATCCACAACCAAAGGTGCTATCCCAAACTCTACCAAAAGAAACTCTCATGTGGTACTATCCTTATCATGCATTGGAGCATCATGACTTGCATTCTCTCCTAGAGTCCTCTATCCCCAAAATTAGTCCTCCCCCAAAATGCAGAACCAGCCATACATCTTAGTGGGTTGTACTGAAGTGTCAAAGAGACAACGTTTGGCATCGGGCTCCTGAAAGTGAGCCTAGCAGCAATGCCTCTCCAAGTGCGGGCTAGGGATGCATATCCTCTCGGAAGGTAGGTATGCGTAACTGAATGTATGGTGTAAAAATTAGGCCAGTGAAGGTAACCCTAACATATACATATGATCTGATAGGCCTAACCTCATTCCCTTTGAATGTGAAGGATTGTCTATTTGTGACATGATATGAGGTATTGACGAGCATGATCAAGATTATTTGTGAGGTCCCTCTCATCACAAAGGCCTATAAAGCATTCAGATGTCTTTGTAATCCCGTGTTGAATCTAAGATGAGGACTATGCCATTAACATATAAGGCAATAGGTACCATTTCTCTATGCCAATTGTTGAGCCTATGACTCCAAATATATAAATGAATTTGAGATCTTATCAATGTACAACCCAAATAATAAGGGAGAGAGTGGGCAACCCTATTTGACCTCGATGATACTACTAAGCTCTAAGCTCACCTAAAAGGCCATCACACCCCACATCATCTTTGTTGGAAAATAAAGATCATGTAAGCGGTCTAAGAGTTGTGATCTCAAGATTGAATTGAAGGCCTTTCGGAAGTCCACAACGCAGTAATACACCATTGTTTGCATGCCCCCTTGTCTCCTCAACAATGGCCTTGAGAGGGAAGATGTAGTCTAGTGTCAAATAGTTTCCCTCTGACATGTGACTCTTTGCCTCTCTCTCTTTGCCGCCAAGGTGGCCAATCTCAACATCTAGTACTGCTCCATAAAGATTGACCACAATCATGATGGTCAGATAGTATCCTAGGGTCCATAGAGTCTCCTTGAGTATGGATCAGGACAACGGTGTTACTGGTCCAAGAGGGGGGAAACCTTCACACAAAGCCCTATGCATGGATGGGGTGGGGTGTACAAGTGATCTTTTGAAGTACCTTACTATGTACATGCACATTGTTGGGAGTTTGTTTTACATGACTATCATTAAACCAACCATATTTGAGCTATGTATGTTGTTGGATTGGTGAGTGAGTTTATTTATGCAAGCCCTAGGAGGATCCTTTGGCGTTCCTTATAGATGATGGTTGCACGTCTTATAGAGGGTGTGCAGCTTAAGATTGCACTCGTGTGCACTGTGCCAGGCCCCTAAACTGTCTGCACTAAAAATAAGATGTTTGCATTTCGCATGCCCTATTCTAGAGGAGGTGCAATAAGCTGTGAAGTGATGGCAGTGAGAAATGATCAGAGAGTATATTTTTTAGTACGCTATGTGCAACAGCAGCCCGCGTTTGCGGGGTAATGCAAGATTATCTGTAGCAGTAGCGAGCTGGTGACATGGCGTGCACATCGATCGCCTTCTCCGGGATCAGGGTTGGGGAGTTCGTGCAGAGCCAGCTCAAGACTGGCCATGGCAGCGTTCAGAAATTAAAGACTGGTCATGCGAGCAGGGGCAATTTCTTGAAGATGGCCGCCATCTCCAACAACCACGACATCGCCCGTGATGAGCCACCCGTGAGGGTGATGTTCGCAGCCGGGGGCACAGGTGGCCACGTCTTCCCGGCCATCGCCATTGCGGACTCCCTCACAGCATCCCAGCGTTCCGTTACTGTCCAATTCGTCGGCACCAAGCACCGCATAGAATCGTCTGCTGTCCCGCGCGCAGGTTACCCTTTCCGGTACATTCCGGCAGCCGCCCTGCGTCGCCCCATATTCCTCTCCATTCAAAATGTGCTGCTTCCATTCCATTTGATTGTATCAGTATACATAGCCCTACGGTTGCTTCTGGATTTCCGTCCCCACATTGTTGTCGGAACTGGGGGTTATGTCTCAGCGCCTATCTGCATAGCTGCTGCACTTTGCGGCCTCCCCTTTGTCATCCAAGAGCAAAATGCATATCCTGGTATGGCTAACAAGATACTTGCAAGATTTGCCACCACTGTGTTTGTTGCATTTGCAGCTGCCCTAGCCTATTTCCCGCCGCAGAAATGCATAGTTTGCGGTAATCCCGTCCGGTCCACCTTACAAAAGCTTGTTCCTAAGACAGCAGCATTGTGCCACTTCTTCCCAAACTGGAGATCGATTTTTGCAGATAATGAAAATGCAAAAAATGACCCACAATGCGAGGTGATTTTGATTCAAGGAGGATCTCTGGGTGCAAAAAGCATTAATCAATCCGTGAGTGGGTTTATAACACAGATGCTAAATAAGTGCCCTCAGAGATTTGTCATATGGCAGACTGGCTCAAAGCACTTCAAGGAGGTGGTGGAAAAGGTTGGCTATCATGAGCGTCTGTTTATCTCAGAGTAAGCCTTTAACCACACTTTGAAAAAGAATAGCCTAATTAGAGCTTAATGGGAAAGATTAACCTCTCAAGTCAAGGCATATCTACTAAGAGCAGGTTTCCATGGATCATATTTTAGTTGCAGTTGTTATTGATTCTGATGTTCCCTTTTTCATGCTTTCCAAACCCCTCCCCCAAACAACAACAAACCACGCCCCCCCCGCCCCCCCCCCCCCCTCCCCGGGACTGAAAATTCCTTGGTCTGTGGTGTTAGAAAGAACATGGAGAAGACCAGTCCATCTCTCTAATTGTTTGTTTGGCCAATGTCTTAGTTCTCTATTTATGGATTCTCTGTATCATTTAGCCCACAAGATTCTAGCTTTCTTTTCACATGCATGAGTATGCGTGCAGAAGCGTGGTTGAAAAGCTGGAGTTTGGACCTTACTTACCGTATATTGCCAAAACATGAATATATTCATTGGTGGACTTCGATCTAGACTGAGATGTAATGCTAGTGCTAAGCTACATGTATGAACAAACGGTTATTGCCATCCCAAAACTTGTGCATGGCTGACAGATGCATATTGGAGTTGCTTCTGTTGACCCAATACTTGCCTCTTGTTGCTCTTGGCTTGGACTTTGGCATTTCAGATGTCTTCTTGTGTCTTTTGGCGGGCTGGTTGGCTGATGTACAGTTGGTTATCTTGCTGGTTGGCCCGCACACAGTCCCATAAAGGTCTGTTCATACTTGGGATGTACAGATAGCTCTTGGACTATTGGTGTTGCCACCATCTATGGGGTTTGTTGAATCTTGGAATTTGGTTCCTGAACTTGCATTTTCTGTGCCAAAAAACTGATGACAGCACATGTTCTTGGTCTTCCACCGCCTAAAGCTCTCCAACTTGTGAGAAAATCCCTTCTTGGACAATCCCAAGTCTGAGCGCTAGGGAAACTTTCTCCTGGAGTGTTTCAATCACTAGTGTACTTACCATTGCTGTGCTTTGTGAACTACGCTTGCTTTTGTGTTGCCGTGATTTGGTCTCTGAAGAGCTGCTAGCAAGTTCTCCCATTCATTCAAGCATCTACCTCTATGTTCTCGGTCTTCCCGTGTATCTTCATGTTCTTCAAATTTCTGAAGGCGTTTCTCCCATGCAGCCTCTCTTGCTTCCCGTGCTTGATGGTCTTTTGCTTCTTGGGCTTGTGCTTCTTGGTCTCATCCCTAATATTCTACTAGGGACTTTACGAAGAGCGAACACTGATTGTCATACCTAAACCTAGAATCTAACTACACGCAACGCTCCTACATTCAAGACCTAACACATGAATCTGCTGCAAACTCTTATGCTAATGCAAACTTATGCAGATAACTCTACTGCATGCAACAACTCTTAACACAAACACAACCTAGGCTGCTTACAAACTTATGCATATCTGGCCATGGGCCGCCACCCTAGGCGACCTAGCGCTCTGATAACAATGGAAGCGTGCTTGATTAATGCTCATTAGAATGCAGTTTAAGAGCTAATTATTGCTAATCACTCTATGCTGCAAATACAAGAAGTCCAGAGAAGCCTTACTTTGGTACGATGTTAGGTATTTTTAAAATATAGTCAAAATATATGCATAAATAGCAGTAACTATACTGAAAACTGAGAAATCGTACCCACAACAGACATGGCCAGCCAAACTAAATCCCCCCTCCCCCCCTTCCCCTGGTCTCTATGGTAGTGATTGTCATGGCTGGCTCAAACCTATCCAAAGTGGCTGCCCGCTGGTCCACATTGTTGCCCTGCTTGGTTTGCCCATTGTCAGCTGTCCAAAAATTGTTCCTTCAGTTTCCGGCCTGCGGATTTGAAAACCATGAAAGGCGTGCACCTAATTCCACCATGTGCTTCCGTAAACCTCACTGACCCTCAAGGCCATGAATTAGTGCTCACTATGGTGAACACTCCACGAAATCCTTGTGAGATGTTGTGAGATTTATAGTAGTGACCATCAGACCATGTGAAGTAGAGACACCGGGGCACTTTTATCTTCACATTGAAGGGTTTTTTCCCGTGTGTGAACACACTCTTTCAGAGTGTGTAAAGGGACGTATTAAGTCACTCATTTTTGTACTTGCACTCTTATCTCATTATTGTGTGCGTTGTGTTGTTTCACTCTCTCCTTCTGCAAATTGACTGGCCTTTGAAGTTTGTGTGCTTCATTGCTAACCCTAAACCTAACACTGGTTGCCACCCTTGGGCACTTGCCTTTGCCCACCATTCTGCCATTTTAGGGTCCAAGAAGTGGCCGCTCCTCGACAGTGGATACTGGAACATGCTCATCAAAGACCACATCCCGGTTGACAACAATCTCATTCGTGTCTGGATCATACAATCTGTATCCCTTGGAAAGAGAATTATACCCCATGAATATAAGCTTGCAGGACTTGGAGTCAAGCTTCCCCCTCTGCTTCTTCGGAATATGTACATACGCATCACTCCCAAAAACACGGAAGTGCAAGACATCAGGTTTCTTACCAAAGTATGCCTCAAACGGAGTCATATTAGGTACTAAAGTCGTTGGAGACCGGTTGAGGGTATGGACAGCCGTTGCCACAGCCTCTCCCCAAAGTGGACGAGGAAGATCACGATGCTCCAGCATGGTCCTCGCCATCTCCACCACAGTCTTGTTTTTGCGTTCTACAACTCCATTCTCTGAAGGCGATCCGGTATTGGCCAGTTCCCTCTTGATGCCATGGTCTGCACAAAATCTGAGAAATACAGTCGAGGAGAATTCACCCCTTTTGTCAGCCCTGAGAGTCTTTACCTGCAATCGAGACTCTTTCTCCACCATCACGTGCCAATCCTTGAACCGTGCAAAAGCTTGGTCCTTCTGTGAAAGAAAGTAGACCCACGTGAATTTGGTACAGTCATCAACAAGCAGCATAAAATAGAGAGATCCTCCCAATGATGGTGTCTGCTGAGGTCCACACAAGTCAGTGTGAATCAACTCCAACGGTTTCGAAGCCCGCCTGGAAACCTGCTTCGGAAAGGATTCCCTGTGCCGCTTACCACGTATGCAAGAACTGCAGCGTTCTTGCCTACTGCCAACATCTGGCAAGCCAACCACCATTTGGTCTCGAAAAGCTCGCTGTAGTGCGTCCACATTTAAGTGGCCAAAACGAAAGTGCCACATATCTCCGACCTAAGAACTTGTCAACGAGGAGAGTGCAGAGAGCTTGTAGATAGCATTTTCCACACCGCCTTCCCAAACAACCTGGCCAGTCTCACTGTCTCGTAGAGCAACTGAATGCTCCTCAAATTCCACCCGAAAGCTAGTCTTGCATACTTTATGCACTGAGAGAAGATGAAAACCCAGAGCAGGGACGTAAAGAACACAGGAAGCATGCTTGCCCCCCTTGCCGTCGGGAATAATCTCCATCTGGCCCTCATTGTGTATCGGAATAGTGGAGTTGTTGCCAATAAAAATGCGACCTGACTGCCGTTTCAGATCCAAAAAGAAGTCACGGGACGGAGTCATGTGCCTAGAAGCACCACTGTCAAGAGTCCATTCTTGGGTATCCTTCGCGGTGAAGCCAACTGCATCCTCGCTCGAAGACGATGAAGCATCGCAGTCCATCATCTCTAAGTGCACAAATGCAGGAGTCTTTGCAGCTGAGGTTGAAGAATCAGCACTGTTCCCAGTCCGCTTAGGACACTTCCTCCAATAGTGGCCTTTCTCGCCACAATCATTGCAGGATCGTTCGGCCTTCAGCTTCTCGCGTTCTGTGTCGGGCTTCTTCTCAGAAGACTTCTCCGGTGAAGCCTTCCCTTTGCCCTTGTTGTTATTCCGGCCTTTCGACCGTTGGCCAGTTAAGGCCTCCGAACCTCCGCTGTGAGGAGGGTTCGTGAAACGTTCCTCCTGGTCCAAGACCATGGGCACAAGCTCCTCCCAAGTAATGGTGCTGAGCCTGCCACTCGTAATCAAAGAGGAGTAGAAAGCGGAATATTGAGCAGGCAAGTGGGACAGCAAAGTAATGGCCATGTCTTCAGATGATATCTCCTTCCCAGCCTGGAGGACTTCCTGCCGAAGAGCCTGCAGCTTGTTAATGTGCTCCCGCATTGTCGATGACTTTGCAGGGTTTATAACCCGCATCTGCACTTTCAAGGAGATCCTCTTCATGGGTGATACCCTGTTATAAAGAGAAGCCAAGTGCTGCCATACGCCTCTGGCCAGCGTCATGTGCTTTACGTGATTGATTACTTGTGGTGTGCAATTGAGGAAAATAAATGACCGGACCCTGGCGTTGACACGATCCCACATTTGTGCCTGTGCCTCTCAGTCCTTCTTCATCGACAGTAACTCCCCTTCCTCTTCTTCCGGCCTTGGAACCCCGACAACGATGAAATCAGCAAGGTCATATGACTCCAGCACAGACTCCATCATCACCTTCCAGATGGCGTAATTGTTCCCGTCCAACTGACGGTCCACTGGGAATGTGGGGAGAGTCGGGATCTTCACATGCTTCTCATCCATCTCTAACAAATCTACCATCGCGGGGATGTAACTCGAAAGGGTGGGTGGGTGGGGAAAAAAAACTCTAAACCTGCAAGTGGTTGTTCAGCACTTTAGCCCGCCTTCCTCTTGCAACTTCTCTTGCCGAACAGTCCAAATAGTCCACCAATCAGTAACGTAACTATCCCCCTCTTGCTCAGAAAACTCCCAAGATCTATCAAGAGCCTAGGGCTCTGATACCATGTCAAAATACGTAGCGGAAATGATAACCAAACTTGAGACCACAAGAGCAAGTAGAGTGCAGAAAATAGACAGCACAAGAGAAGGAGAGAGATAGGCGTATAACTCTTCTCTATACACAAGATCCCGAGGAAAACTGAATGAATACAATGTGGGGGCAATGGGGCCTATTTATATGGCCCCATGAGTGCAGTCGGCCAGTAGATGGACAGCCGACTGGACCTGAAATGCCCACGACCTGAAAATACAGCAGTCGGCCAGCATATCAAAGTCGGCCATCACTCGTGTGCAGTCGGCTAGCAGCAGGGAGCAACTGGGATTGCCTGTGACCAGTCGGCCAGCATCTGGTACAGCCGACAGGTCCTACACTGCCTCCCACACCCTGGAAAAATAGGGAAAAATGGGGAAAAAATACGGGGAGTGAGGAAAAATGATAAAACACCTATACAGGGCGGGCACACCCACAACAGAGGCCTTGGTGTCTAATAAAGACAGGAGATGACTTCTAACAGATTTGAGGCTCCGTCTTGGGGCTGTTTTTGGCTCCGTACCGGGCTGTTTTATGGACTGTTTATGAGCTGATTCATGGGACTGTCTTTGAGATAGTTTTTGGATGGCTTTTGGTGCTGTATTTTATCTTGGCACTGGATAGATATCTGGGCAAGAGATTCGCTGGTGCTTTGTGGAAAATCCAATGCTAACGAAGTTCCTACGGGGGGCTGGGCGTTCTGGCTCAGTGTGCTATTATTATATTGTTTATGGTTCTTCCATTGTGTTTTCATGCTCTATTTAGTATTTAAAGTGTTGGTCTATCGCTTCGGGTTCCCGATTTCGATGACAATATCACCGCCGTGAGAACTCTGCTCAGAAGGTAGCCTTGGAGAATCAACTCTCCAGCCTAAAGATTGCCAATACTGCTAACATCGTGGATTCTGTTATGGAGTTCATAACCATTCAAAAGCAGTTAGTCTCTTTGGGGAGCAAAGCTACCGAGGACGACTTTGTCAATCGACTCCTCGCCAAATTGCTCGAGACTTTCTCTGCTTTTTGTGATACTATATCACTTCTTACTTCTACTCCTGATCTACATACCATTGTTGGCATGCTTCAGGATAGGGCCATGAGAAAGAAGACCTGCCAGGGTACTTCCGAGACCCTTCTTCAAGCTAAGGGAAAAAGCAAATGGCAGTCCAAGGTTTCCACGAGCAACAAAGGTGACCACAAATCTGCCAACAATCCCTCTCATAAAGAGTTTACTTGTCATTATTGTGGTCTCAAAGGTCACATTCAGCGTGATTGTCGCAAGAAGAAGAGAGAAGGTGGTTCTGCTAAGAAAACCCCCAATCAAACCTCTTCATCCACCAACTAAACTAAAAAATCCTCTTCCACCAAGGAGACTGTCTTCGTCTGTATTGAGGAGCTTCCCGTAACTCTCTTGTTCCTTCCACCTCACATCTTATGGATTAGGTGGTTGATAGTGGGTGCACTACTCACATGACTCTTGACCGGACTACTCTTCATGACATTCGTCCCAGCTCTTCGACGGTGTCCATTGGTGATGCTTCCAACTTGGAGGCCGCTTTGGTTGGTAATGTGCGACTTAACTCTTCCCCAGGCGAGCCTTCTACCATTCGGGATGTGCTTCATGTTCCCAAGCTCTCCAGCAATCTCCTCTTAGTTTTTCGGATTGCGGAGAAAGGGTATGGTGTCTACTTCGACAATTCCGTCCTTGAGATCATCGACACTAGCACCTGGCATATTATTGCCATAGGTATCTGTCACATGCACTTTGCACTGTAGTGCATAGTGACAAGCTGGCTCATCATCATCATCTGTGCAACTGTGCAACATTATATAGTATTAGTACCTTTTAGGATGATATTTGTTGTACGTCATGACCCCATTGTAATCCTCAGTCTAGGATAAGCTAGGCACGAGCTACGTAGGTCATTCTCAGCCTTAGACAGTCAGTCAGTCAGTCCAAGTCCCTTAACCCACTTGAAGAGACGCATTCATGCATGTAGAGTCAGTAGAAACCTTAGGGTTTGCATTAGAAAGCACTCTGCATATTGCATATCATTCATCCATTGCATATAGTTCATTGCAGAAGCCTTGAAATAGCATCTGGCAGCCTTAGAATATTTATTAGGATTTATCTGGCATTTTTTCCATAATTTCCAGCATGTAGTATCATTTATTTAGCATGCATCAGTCGTGGAGAATAAAATAGCTACAGTCAGCCAGCCCTTCAGCCAACGGACTAGCACCTAGCACTCATATAAATAGGATTGCCTTTGCACCATTCATTCATATCATATCATATAAGAATTCAGCAATCAAGTCTCAAGCGTTGGAACCTTCAGCCTAAGGAGCATCAACGATTGAAGATTCAGCATCTAGAGCACTTCAGCCCTCAGCGTTTTCAGCCAGCATTTCATCCTTCAGCCACTAGGAGTATCAATGCATGTGCTTTCAGCATCCATCATCAAAACGCAACAGTTTTCAGCACTCAGCCATCAATAAACCTTGCGTTTTCTGCATACATACAGTTTTCAACATTCATCTCTTCATCGTTTCGCTACAGCCAATTGGTGAAGGTAAAATCATATTCATTTACAGCATTCATACATAGCCTAGAACAGTCCCAAACAGTCCCTATCTCAGCCACAGATTTGCAGCCTTCCCTCATTCCATTGGGAAGAGTGCATAGGCTCGAGATTGGACATCATTGGTGCTTCAGCCTGACTCTTGGTCCTAAGAGATCTTCCGTTTGGCTTATCGTCAGTCGACCGTCAGTCTCTTCAAAGTAATAAAGCAAATACTATTCCGGTAACGGGATAGGAGGCCCTTCAGTGGGTAATTCGGGACCCCATACGGTGTACAGTTTCTATCTATCTCTCTCTCTCTCTCTCTTTAGAGAGGGTTTCGGACCACTTTCTAGAGTCATGAGATACCAGGATCAGAGATGCCTCGGATTATACTTGCTGGAGCTTCGTAGACATAGAGAGGGTCTCTTGAGAGGGAGGGGATCAGAGAGGGAGAGACACCTACAGAGGCAGATTACAGACTTCTTTCGACCAGAGATTGAGCAGTCAGGCCAGCAGGCATTGCAGCTAGCCCCAGAGTATAGCCGCACTAGAGGTACACTGATTGATCGGGCTATAGAGCTGGGGCGGTCCAGGCGCCCCAAGATGAGAGGCCCATCTCGACACCGGCGGAGACTACAACAGAGGATCAGGACCATACTAGCACGGCATGGGAGATGTCCAGTCAGAGTACTCACCATGGAGGACATTGAGGATATCCGCCATCGACCGATGAGAGACTTCTTTGGATAGTGATGTGTAAGATGCTTACCTTTGTTGCTGGAGTTTTCCTCCCAGATGTTATCCATTAGGAGCTCCTAGTACCATACTTTTCCTCATAGTTATTTCAGTTTCAGTTAGTTGTTTTTAGCTTTTCTTACACAGACATTGTATCAGATCCACCAATTGTTGTAACCTTTTTGGTCTCATAGGTCATTTTGGCCTTTTGAAGACGTTAATATATCATTTCATTTCATTTCATTTCTCTCTCTCTCTCTCTCTCTCTCTCTCTCTCTCTCTCTCTCTCTCAAATCTCTTAAAGTTTAAAGTCTTAAAGCGGATTGCTAAACTCGCGAAACTCAGGATACTACAGAAGACGGTTTGAGCATTTGTGTGACAGGATCCTCAATTATGAATACTTCCGCTGCATGTTACATTGGTATTAGATTCAGCTTGCCCACACACACCGTATCCTAGCGTGAGGGCATCCTCGGATGGTCAGATTGCGTTTCGGCACGACCACCGACTTCAGCATCATGTCTACAGAGGAGAGTACCCATCAGCCGGAAGAAGTCTCCCCCGAAGGAGACCTTACTCTTCCGGCTATAGCAGACAGCATAGCTCTACTTAGAGCTCAGAACCAGCTTCTCATGGAGCGTCTCCAACTCTTGGCGGCAACAGCAGCATGTCCTCCTCCGCCTCTAGCAGCTTCGGACTACATCTCGGTCTTCTTTTAGATGGAACAACAAAGAAGAGAAGATGAGGCCAGATGGAGAGAAGAAAAGGTAGAAGCAGAAGTAAGAAAACAACAAGAAAAAGCAGATAGACGGGACTATGAGAAAGCCCAACGTAGGATCGAAGAAGACCGGCGTCAGGCTGAACTCGTTGCTCGGGAGCACCAACGAGAGCTCGATCGAGAACGTATGTTACTTGAGCACCAACGGGAAAAGGAGGCCATGCATGTTAGATACCAGCACCTCTCTTCAGCTTCCCTAGCCTCAGGTGCCACAAGCCAGCAGTCCGCAGCATCAACTACTGTCATTCGAAGTCAACCAAATTTTAGTAAGTATGATGGTAAGTGTGATCATTTAGCAATTAATCAGTTTATTCATCAATTTACTGCTCATTTTCCATTAGCTAGGATCACAGATCCTCTCAAGATAAGAGTCCACGTAGTGGCTCCCCACCTTACAGGTGAGGCAATCACTTGGTGGCAGCATTGGTCTAGTCTTCATACAGACTAGACCACAGGTGTCACAGCTTTTAGCTGGGATACATTTGTTCATGACCTTAAGACCATATTTCTCCCGCCCCCAGTATATGACCAGTCTGGTAGATGAGTTCCTCAGACAGAATGGGTCTCCAGTGCTTCAGTTTTCCGGAAAGGTTATTACTTTAGTACAATAGTTAGGGCTATCTGCGCAGGCTAAGATGGAGCAATTCATTCGTGGATTGGATCCCAACATCCGGTTCACAGTTCACAACTTTGAACCCAGTACATATGACCGGGCTTTGACTCTCACTTAAAATGAGGAAATGAAGATGAACGGAGGCAAGCCCAAGCAGTCATCCTAGTCCAGTACCAAACCCCAGCAGCAGCAATCTGGTGCACAGCCAGGGAAAGATAATGCATCTTCTAAAGATGCTAAGAAGGACGGTAGTAATAGCTCCAGTTCAGGGGGTAAGAAGAACAAAGAATCTAAGCCTAAGAAAACCCCCGATGAAAAGGCTAAGGCAGGCATTACTGGAGGTTATCTTCCTCTAGAGGAGCAAAAGAAATGCCAGTCAGAAAACAGATGTTTTTTCTGTCATATCATAGGGCATGGTAAGAAGGATTGCCACAAATGGCAAACATCCCGTCCTGAGGACCATCATTTTGATTTGGTCCTCGGATCAGAACCTAGCAGGTTTCCCTATCGTCTTTCCAAGACTTTAGAGGGCGAGCTAGAAAGACAGTTATCTGAGCTCCTCCGAGCCGGATTCGTTCGGTCTTCTTCCTCACCATTTGCTGCACCCAGCCTATTTGTCCAAAAGAAGGACAAGTCTGCACGCCTTTGTGTAGACTACAGGGCATTGAATAAACTCACCATTAAGAATAAGTTTCCTATGCTAAGGATTGAGTACATTTTGGAGCGTTTAGACGGTGCAAATTTTTTCACTAAGATCGACCTCAAGAGTGGTTACCATCAGGTCCGCATTTTTGAAGCCGACATTCCAAAAACAACTTTCCGGATAGAGCGTGGTCACTACGAGTTCGTAGTCATGCCTTTTGGACTTACAAATGCACCCGCAACCTTAAATAAAATGATGTCCAGGATTTTCGCAGTTCTCATTGGTAAGTGTGTCTTCATCTTTCTTGATGACATACTTGTATTCTCTACCATTGCGGAGCAGCATGGGAAAGATGTGGAGAAAGTCTTGCAACTTTTGCGAGATAATGGGCTCTACATAAACGCCAAAAAGTCTATCTTCGCGTTAAGAAAGTTCAATACTTGGGCTATATCATCGGTTCCGATGGGATTAGATTGGACTCCTCTAAGGTTCAGAAAATCTTAGATTGGGACATCCCTCAGACCGCCCAAGAGATCCGTTCTTTTGTAGGTCTTTGTCAAGCCTAGAGCACCCATGTTCATCATTTTTCCAACCTTGCAGCACCTCTCACTGACTTGCTCAAGGGGGTGAAGACTCGTAAATAAAAAGTCTCAATCACAGGCAAGGCGCTTGATGCATTCCGTGCACTCCAGAAAGCTGCCTAAGAAGCGCCTGTTTTGAAGTTAGCATCTTGGGATGAACCTTTTGAGGCCATTACTGATGCCAGCAATGTAACCATAGGTGCAGTTCTCCAGCAGGACAATAGACCCGTGGCCTACTACTTGGATGTTGCCGAAAAGAATTATTCGGTTTATGACAAAGAGGTTTTGGGTGTGATCACAGCGCTCAAACATTGGAAGCCTTTTCTTTATGGATAGGTTTTCACAGTCAAAACAGACTACCAAGCACTTAAGTGGCTTCAAACCAGCCAAGTGCCTAGTGGAGTGATCAGCAAGCTAGGTGGAGTCAACTCTTCCAATAATTTGGAGGAATGATTGAGTACATCCTTGGTAAGCATAACCCAATAGCATATGCTCTTAGTCGAAAGGCCAACATCTAGGCAGTCCAGGAGTCTACCATTCTCGAAATCACGAGGAAGGACTTAGATAGCATTGAAGACCAATATGTCGACTCCCTTGACTTTGGTACTCAGTATAATTTGGCCCTCACTTTTGAGCCTGGCTATTATTTAGTGCAGAATAGTTGGTTATTCTTCAAGAACCGTCTCTGTGTCATTCAAGAAAAGCGATCAGCTCTTCTCCATGACGCCTATGACTCCTTAGTTGGAGGACATAGAGGTATCAACAGTATCCTCGAGAAATTAGAACGGTCCTTTTATTGGCCAAAAATGAGGCGTGATGTATATTCACATGTTCAAGCATGTAAGATTTGTCAAAAAGTTAAGGTTCCACATACAAAGAAGGCTGGGTTGCTTCAACCTTTGCCTATCCCCGACGGACCTTTCATCGACATATCTATGAACTTTGTAGGGCCTCTACTAGCATCCACCGGATCCCGTAACACTCAGTGTTTCACCATTGTGGATCGCTTTAGTAAATTCTGCATGCTGATCCCGTGCAAGCATACGGCCACAGCTGAGGACGTAGCCTATCTTTTTCTCAAACATTGGTACCCCAATTTGTGGTTTGCCTAGCACCATCACATCAGACAAAGATTCCAAGTTTACCTCACATTTCTAGAGGGCATTATTCGAAAACTTTGGAACTAGTTGCATCCACTCAGTATCTTAGGGGCTCTCGCATTCGTATTGATCAGATTGATGCAGCTATTCCGCACGAGTGGCTTTCTGGGACCTTTCACGGAGACTATCATCCGAGTTGGCTAGGAGTTTTTTCGAGGATAGGCATACCTCTGCAGGTCATTGCTCTACCAGGCCAGGAGGATACAGATTTCCTCATGTATTCTATCATGCCTGGTGGGAGATTGAGGAGATGTAGTATGGAGGAGATCATACCAAACACTAGGCTTAGTCCAGTGAGGATTGTTGGTCGCTCGGGGAAGCACTGGTTCATTGACCCTTCTCCTCAGATAGTGACTCATGGCTCTTGGTGTTTGCAGCTATATGGTGGCAGTCCTATCAGATATCTTCAGTGGGATCCAGGAGAGTGGGAGTGGATTGATGCCTTCGATCCTTTGAAAAGCCTTCCTTTTTTCAGTTTCACTATTCCGAATGCCAGGCTTCTCCTCACTCGACAAATGCATAGGATCCCTACTCTCAGGCCTCATTGGGAGAGCTATGATATTTCTCCAGTGATACAGCGCAGATATTGGCATAGACTTTGGCACTCATATAGAAGGAGCCAGATCTCTCATTTCTTTTGGTTATTCTTACATGGTGGTCTCCCCACCAATTAGTGGAGATCAGTTTTCGGTGTAGCACCTTTCTGTCCTAGATATGTGGCAGATTCTGAGTCCGTACAACATTGTCTATGGGGGTGCAGCATTGCACAACAGATTTGGGGTCCTGTAGCCCAACTTATGGGCAAATTGAGTGGCCGAGCCATGCATGTGACTTGGGGGGCAGTTGCTTGGCTCTCCCAGTCCGGTCCGCAACTTTTTTATGAGGGCAGTGGTACAGATTCTGTTTTTTTCATTCATAGAGTATTGCCCAGCATGGTTTATTGCAGGATGTTCCTCACACTGATTATACACCCCCTAGACAGAGGATTGACACCAATTAGGAGATTATTGCCAGTATTACAGCATGGCAGATCTGGAGAGCTAGATGCACGGAGGCTATTGAGAGTGTCCATATTTTTGGGTCTCAGTGCATTAGTACTATATGGGGTGATATGATCCACACTCTTATGGCTACTTGGGCTCGCATTCAGGGTCCCTCTTGTTCTGCGCAGGCGAAGCGTGTGATATTTATGCGGGAATGGAACCATGGCATCTTCTTTTTCTCTAGTACCACAGGTCTTACATGGCATCATGATGCTCCTCAGTGGGGGTTGAAATCACCTTACATATTGGGGTGATTCTATTCTCTTCCGGCTTATAGCTGTGATTGTTGTATGTTTTTCTCATACGTAATAGAAGTCTCTTTCTGAAAAAAAAAAAAACTTTGGAACTAAGTTACAGTTGTCTAGTGCATTTCATCCATAAACAGACGGCCAGACAGAAATTTATAACCGGTTTGCCTTTGATGTTCTCAAGTCATATTGTCATGACCAACAATCCAAATGGGAACATTATCTTCCATTGGTCCAAGACATCTTGAATGATACTCATTCATCCAGTCGGACGGACTCTATATGAAGCAGCCTTTGGTTGCCGTTTCTCTTCTCTTTTGACGAGATTGGCGTCTCCATCTCTAGAGGCTAATAAAACCACGAAATCATTTTCCGAAATCATTGAGTCAATCAAGGATCACTTGACGAAAGCATAGGAAGCCTATAGCAGACAGGCAAATTAGTCAAGACGAGATGTCCACTTCAAGGAAGGGGATTGGGTCTATTTGTGCATCATGAAACAAAGATTGAAACAAGTGGGCAAACGTTGTCCCAAGCTTTCATTCCGTAGTTTTGGACCTTTCTCAATAGTTAAAAAGATAAGTGATGTCTCCATGAAGTTAAAGTTGTCTAACAGTTGGACGATGCATGATGTTTTCCATGTTTCTTTGCTAAAACCATATGTTGGACCAGAAGTTTTTGATGTTTCAGATAAACAGTAGCCAGACCTGGTAGACGAAGCTGAAGTCATCGAGCCTAAGCAGATCCTTCTTCTTCGTTGGAAGCATGGTTCCGGTCGACGGATACGTCAGTTCTATATGAAGTTTCGCGATCGAGGTACCCACGAAGCTGTTTGGCTAGACGAGGAGTTCTTTCAAGAGTACCCCCAGTTGGCGGACTACTTGGAAGCCATGAATCTACCGCCAAGCTAAGTAGGAGGGAATGTCACATGCACTCTGCACTGTAGTGCATGGTGACAAGTTGGCTCATCATCATCAGTGCAACATTGTACAGTATTAGTACCTTTTAGCATGATATTTGTCGTAAGTCGTGACCCCATTGTAATCTCAGTACAGGATAAGTCAGGCACGAGCTACGTAGGTCATTCTCAGCCTTGGACAGTCATGCATATCATTCATCCATTGCATATAGTTCATTGAAGAAGCCTTGAAATAGCATTTGGTAGCCTTAGAATATTTATTAAGATTTATCTGGCATTTTTTCCATAATTTCCAGCATGTAATATCATTTATTTAGCATGCATCAATCGTGGAGAATAAAATAGCTACAGACGGCCAGCCCTTCAGCCAACCGACTAGCACCTAGCACTCATATAAATAGGATTGCCTTTGCACCATTCATTCATATCATATCATATCAGAATTCAGCAATCAAGTCTCAAGCGTTGGAGCCTTCAGCCTAAGGAGCATCAACGATTGAAGATTCAGCATCTAGAGCACTTCAGCCCTCAGCGTTTTCAGCCAACGTTTCATCCTTCAGCCACTAGGAGCATCAATGCATGTGCTTTCAGCATCCATCATCAAAACGCAACAGTTTTCAGCATTCAGCCATCAGTAAACCTTGCGTTTTCTGCATACATACAATTTTCAACATTCATCTCTTCATCGTTTTGCTACAGCCAATTGGTGAAGGTAAAACTTAGCATTCATATTCATTTACAGCATTCATACATAGCCTAGAACAGTGCCAAACAGCCCCTATCTCAGCCACAGATTTGCAGCCTTCCCTCATTCCATTGGGAAGAGTGCATAGGCTTGAGATTGGACACCATTGGGGCTTCTACAACCATGTACAGTTCAGCCTGACTCTTGGTCCTCAGAGATCTTGCGTTTAGCTTATCGTCAGTCCATGGTCAGTCTCTTCAAAGTAATAAAGCAAATACTATTTCGGTAACGGGATAGGGGGCCCTTCAGTGGGTAATTCGGGACCCATACAGTGTACAGTTTCCATCTCTCTCTCTCAAATCTCTGAAGTGGATTGCTAAACTAGCGAAACTTAGGATACAGAAGACGGTGTGAGCATTTGTGTGACAGGATCCTCAATTACGAATACTTCCACTGCATGTTACAGTATCCAAGAAGGCGGTCTTTATCGGTTGAAGGACTTTGGAGGCTCTTTGACAATTCCGTCCTTGAGATCATCGACACCAGCACCTTGTAGATTATTGCCATAGGTATCCAAGAAGGCGGTTTTTATCGGTTGAAGGACTGGGTCCCAATCTCATCTGTTGCAACTTCTTCACAACTATCATGCCTTGGTAGCTCATGTGGATACGGATTTGTGGCATGCTCTCTACGGGCATGTGAATTATACTTCTCTGCAGTTGCTGTCTTCTCAACAGATGGTCGAGGGTCTTCCACCACTGAAACCCTCCCACTCCACTTGTGTGGCTTGTCTTCATGGCAAGCAACACCGAGATGCCTTTTCTCATGGGGCTACTCATATTCTGCAACTCATTCATACACGCAAAGTTTGGCTTTATCTCTTGGCAGAAAAATCTCAAGCGTTCTCCCGCTTCCAAGAGCAAGTGACTTTGGTTGAGATTGCGACCACGCAAAAGGTTCGACAAGTCCGCTCGGACAATGGAGGAGAATTCATCTCCAAAGCCTTTCATAATTTTTGCTCACAGAAAGGTATAAGCCGTCAATTTTCCACACCTCAGACGTGACACTTCTCAGCAAAGTGGTGTGGTTGAATGCAAGAATAGGACTGTTTAGGAGATGGCACGTACCATGCTTTCTTCTTCTGATTTTCCTCCCTCTTTTTGGGAAGAAGCTGTGAGTAGTGCTGTTTACATTATTAACTGATCTCCTACAAAGGCGGTTTCTCATATGACTCTAGAGGAGGCTTTTACTGGACACAAACCTTTCATCTCTCATTTTAGGATTTTTGGTTGTGATTCCTATGTTCATATCCTTGATTCTGAAAGATCCAAATTTAATCCCAAGTCTAGGAAGTGCAATTTCCTTGGATACATCTCTCATTCCAAAGCTTACAGATTATGGGATTCGCAGTGATGATCCTTGGTGATTTCTCGTGATGTTCACTCTGTTGAACCCTCATCATATGATTCTCACTCTCATCCCGAGCTTACCATCGAGGTCCCTCCTCCTTCCTCGGCCATCCCAACTCCACTCCAGGTTCTCCACCATCAACTTCTTTACCCCTTGCCTCTCCACCTCCTCCTTCCTTGGCTTCTCCTCCTCCTCCCACTCTTGTGCAACGAAGGCTTGCCCTCAAGATTCCAAGATGGCTGGAAATCACTATTCATGATTCTCATCTCTATGATATGGAACTTCATCACCTTGCTGATTCTTTAGCACAATCTTTGACACGGGCACGGAGATTACAACAGTTTCGTCATTCTTGTAACCTTGCCATGATGAGTACAATGATACAGTCATATGAGCCTGCTACAGCTAAAGAGGCTCTTGCTCTTCCTGAGTGGCGGGCAGCCATGGAGACCGGGATCGATTCCATTCAGAGGAATCGTACATGGGAGCTTGTGGACCGGCCTCTGCATCGACAGGTTATTGGGGTCAAGTGGGTCTCTAAGACCAAGTTTCATGCCGATGGATCTCTGGACAAACTCAAAGCCGGATTGGTTGCCAAGTGTCGTCCAATTTCTTGTTCGATGGATTCTAACTCCAAGCTCTCCCGTGATCTCCCCTCTTCGAGGACAATACATAGTACTGGAGGCTTGTTGGTTCTCTTATTTATTTGACTTACACCAGGTTCAACATTTCTTACAATGTCAGTGTTCTCAGTTAGTTTTCTTCCGCTCCTCGACATTCTCATTGGCAGGTCGCTTTGAGGGTTCTCCGATACTTATCCGGTACCTTGGACTATGTTCTCTCTTTTAGAGGAGGCACTGAGCTTGTTGGATACTCTGATGCTAATTGGGCAGGTGATTAGGATACTCGACGATCCACTTCTGGTTATTACTTCACTCTTGGTTCCGGTCTTATTTCATGGAGATCCAAGAAGCAAAATACAGTTTCATTATCTTCTATTGAGGCTGAGTACTGTGCTTATCTGGATACCTACTGTGAACTGTTATGGTTGGTCTAGATGTTGAGCAATCTTGATGTACTTCCAGATTATCCTATCTGTATTCTTACAGACAGCCAGCATGCCTTTGCGTTGGCTGGAACTTCATCCTTCCATGGCAGGACCAAACATATTGAGGTCCACTTTCACTTTGTTCGTGAGCTGGTCGCCGACGGCATCATTACACTCTTGTGTCCTTCTCAGGACAACGTTGCTGATCTCTTCACCAAACCTCTTCCTCGACATACTATTGATCAGCTCCTTACCCGTATGGGAGTGAAACCCCCGTGCTGGAGCTAAGAGGAGGTGTTGGACATGTCATCTCCAGCTCTCTTTTACTCCATTTTATCGAGATATTTATCTGGTATTTTTAGGGATTTTTCCTATATTTTTTAGGCTATTTAGGCATTTTTATCTGTCGTGGACATTTGTCCTCCAGTGCTACTGGCTGACTGCTCTACATGAGATGTATATAAGCATGGCCATTGTGTGCCTTCATATTTCATTCAATACATTCGATATTTCTAGTCTCTAGCTCAAGTGTTGAATCTCTCTTGGCTGTCTACTCTCTCTTCAAAGTGTCACGTGCACACCCATTAGGTGTACCAGTGACATGGCATTCTTAGCATCCATAAACATTAATCAGATAGCATTCAGGATCATCAAGCATAAGCATGGCATTAATCCAGCATTTACAGCATATATCTCATCATGTGGAACATGTGTATGGGACTGTTACAGCCCCAACAGCAGCACATAAAGCATTGAAGGCAACTAGAGCATTTATTACCTCTGGTCGTGAGCATTAATGGCAGCCGACAGCAGTATTCAGCAGCCGACAGCAGTATTTTGAGCATTTTATGCAGTCGTGAGCATTAATGGCTGGCTGACAGCAGTAGGTACAGCCCGACCAGCATCAGTATAGCATATATAAGCAAAGCGCATCATTCATTCAGATATATCTTGCATTCGCCTCAGCGTTTTCCTTCCAAGAGAGTCAGTAGATCATCAGCAGCCTGCAGTACGGCGGGGCAGTTCATCATCCACAAAGCATTCAGCATTCAGCATATTCAGAATTCAGTCATCTCCTACCTCCTGCATAGAGGAAAGCCAGCATTCCAAGGGTGGACCTCAACATTGGAGACGGGAACAGTCATTCATCATCAGCATTCAGCTTATCTCTCTCGTCCCGAGATAGATACTCATCTAGGGACAGCATAGATCTATTTATAGATATTCATTATAACTCATCCATTTAATATAGTTGCATTGCATTGACACCATTGTCTATCTCCTAAGTATCATTGAGTGAAGCTTTGCTTAGCCTAAGGTTGTTTTACTATGATCAATCCTCGCATGTCACAGAAAGAGTGCATAGAGCGGAAGCAAGATGAGCACTAGTGTGCTGATCTGAGAAGTGCGAGAGAGAGAGAGAGAGAGAGAGAGAGAGAGAGAGAGAGAGAGAGAGAGAGATGAAACTAGAAAGCTGAATATACTGCAATGAAAGCAATCCCGAGCAAGAGACAGAATAGTCTCATAAGTGAAGGATACAAAAGGTGAGAGTGTGTCAACACATGAACGACAACTCAAGCAATGAATGAATAGGGGAGAGGCCAGCCCACCTATATATAGGTCATATGGGGCTGGCCGATTGGAGCAAGACAACTTGGCCGATTGGACAAGAAGAGCTGGCCGATTGGAAATGCATACCCGACTTGGGAAAAATACTAGGAAAATGGGGAAAAATAAGGAGAAAATAAGGAGAAAATAAGGGTGGCTAGCCCACAACCAAGGGCCATAAAAGGAATCAAATATGGGCACAATACATGGGCAGAATATTGGGATGAATATGCTAACACCCCCTCTCAGCACCAGATGCTAAACAAAATTCAAGAAGCCGAAGAAGTCGTCCTCTGTCAAAGACAAAAGAATGCAGCAACAAGTACCAGGAAAGCTCCACAAGCAATCTCCTCAAGAACTTAGCTACAAAAGCAAAAGAACAAGCTGCCAGGTACACCGCTCCATTGGAAGAAAACAACCATGTAGGTTGCGTTGTGTTGCTCCAAATAATGGTGCCAAACCCAAATGTAAAGATAGTGCCACAATCAAAGAAATCCCTAGAAGCTTGCAGCTCCAAGAAGAAAATACCCTCAGAAGAAATAGAGTCTATCTACTCCAACTTTGTACCAAGAGTAGCCCACTGTTGTACAATAGTGTCAGAATACGCAGCGGAGATGATGACCAGATCTGGGAACACGAGCAAAAACGCAGGCAGAAAAACAGCACAAGAGAGAGAGAGATGTAGGCGTGTAACTCTGCTCTGATATACACAAGAAGATCCCGAATATGATACAAATAGTGGTATGGGGCTGGGGGCCTATATATATGTCCCTGGGAGAGTAGTCGGCCAGCATAGGAAGTGCCCACGACTGCTGAAAAATGTCCACGGCTGCATAAATGCAGTCGGCTAGCAGTCCAGTAGCCCACGACTCATGTGTATGCAGTCGGCCAGCACTAGAGTGCTCCTGGCATCCTCTGGCAACCCTCCCAACCACTGGAAAAATGGGAAAAAATAGGGGAAAAATGCGGGGAGTGAGGAAAAATGATAAAACACCTGATAAGGGCGGGCACACCCACAACAAAGGCCCTGGTGTATAAAACTGGACAGGAGATGACTTCTAACACCCCCTCTCAGCTCCTGGCTGTGAAACCAACCACTGGGAGCTAGGGTGCCGCCCGAGCAAATCCTGAGAGAGCGACTTCATGAGAGGTCCACCGTACTGTCCTCCGTCGAACAGAACTCTAGCAAGATGTCATCAGCAACGATCTGTTCACGAACAAAGTGCCTCTGGATGACCATGGGTTCCTCCAGTGGAAGCCCAAACCTGCAATGTAACCTCCTGCTGCTTCGTAAAACTGCTCCTGGGCCATAAGTAGATCTCCTCGTGTCCGGATCTCCTCCCCAAACTGAGTCACTCCAATCGTGGAGTCGGACTTCATCCAACAATCCCCCTCCTGTGTACAAGAGTCCATGCTCCTTCGCATGCCGCAGAAACCACAGGAAACGCAATCCTGCCTCCCAAAGAGACATCGGCAACCATGAGCTCAACCGCCTCATCAGGAAGCTCCCGTCCAATCTGGTGTCCATCAACCAGATCAATGAACCATACAGCTTCTGAGTCACAGAGACATCACACTGCTCACAAGGATCAACACCTGTTCCGGTGCACAAACACGTCCTGGAAACCTTCTGAAGACCACGCAAGGCCTTCTGAAACCTGTCAACCACCCCCTCTAAATCCGGAACCACAAAGCCTGGAGAAAACACCTCCTTCTGCAAGTAATCACCTGCTACCTGCCTGGCTTTCCGAAAGGTCCCCGTGGAAAGAACATCCTCAACTTCTATGTCCCGAACACTACGAGACATCAGAGCATAAGTGACCTGTTCAGCTTCCTCTGACTGACGAACACAAGAACTACCAACATCAGTACTGGAAAGTTCCTGCCAACTGCTGCCATCTACTGGCAAGCTATCCACCATCTGGTCCCGGAAAGCCCGCACCTGCAGCGTATCCACACACAAGTGGCCATTACCAAACTGCCACTCATCACAACCCTGAGGACTTGGGAGAGAGAGTGCTGAAAGCCTGTAAACTCCATTCTCCACTCAAACCACTTGGCCTGTTGCTTTGTCCCGGAGAGCAACAAAATGCTCATCAAACTCCACCCGTACGCCAGTTTTGCAAACCTGATGCACTGACAACAAATGAAAACCAAGTGCCGGAACATACAACACTTGGGAGGAATGCTTCCCCCCTCTGCCATCGGGAACTATCTCCATCCTGCCCTCACTGTGAACTGGGATAGTGGACGTATCCCCAGTAAGAATATGACCAGAAAGCCTGCAGAGATCCTGTAAACCGGAACGGGAAGGAGTCATGTGCCTGGAAGCACCACTATCGAGAATCCACTCCCGAGTATCCGTTGCGGAGAATCCTCCAATCTCCTCCCGAGTATCCGTTGCGGAGAATCCTCCAATCTCCTCCCTGCCTGAAGAAAATGAAACATCGGTGTCCATCACCTCCAGGTGCACAAAAGCTGGAGTCTTCATGATTGCTGCTGAGGAATCTTCACCCTTCTCGGTCTTCCGCTTGGGACACTGCCTCCGGTAGTGGCCTTTCTCGCCACAATCATTACAGGTCCTCTCTGCCTTCAGTTTCTCGCGGTCAGCGTCGGACTTCTTCTCAAAAGACTTCTCCGATGAAGCCTTCCCTTTGCCCGAGTTTCGGCCTTTCGACCGTTGGCCAGTTAAGGCCTCCGAACCTCCACCTTGAGGAGGGTTCGTGAATCGTTCCTCCTGGTCCAGGACCATGGGCACAAGCTCCTCCCACGTGATGGTGCTGAGCTTGCCACTGGTAATCAACGACGAGTAAAATGCTGAGTACGAAGAGGGCAAGTGTGACAGCAACGTTATGGCCATGTCCTCTGACGATATCTCCTTCCCAGCCTGAAGAACTTCCTGCTGAAGAGCCTACAGCTTGTTAATATGCTCCCGCATCGTCGCCTACTTTGCAGGGCTCATAACCCGCATCTGTACTTCCAAGGAAATCCTCTTCATGGGCGATACCCTGTTGTAAGGTGAGGCCAAATGCTGCCATATACCTCTGGCCAGCGTCATGTGCTTTACATGATTGATTACCTGTGGCGTGCAGTTGAGAAAGATAAACGAACGGACCCTGGCGTTGACACGATCCCACATCTGTGTCTGAGGCTCCTGGTCCTTTCGGGTTGACGGTAACTCCCCTTCCTCTACTTCCGACTGTGGAACACCAACAACGACGAAATCAGCGAGGTCGTAAGACTCCAGAACAGATTCCATCATAACCTTCCATATGCCGTAGTTGCTCCCGTCCAACTGACGGTCCACCGGGAACGTGGGGAGCGTCGGGATCTTCACATGTCTCTCGGCCATCTCTAAGAGATCTGCCATAGCGGGGATGTACTCTGAAAAGGGTGGGTGGGTGGGAACAAAGAAGAACTGATACCTGCAAGTGGCTGTCCAGCAAATCAGCCCGCCATCCTCTTGCTTCTCCTCTTCCCGAACAGTCCAAAACAGTCCACCAATCAGCCACAAAACAGCCCCCTCTTGCTCACACAAATCCCAAGACCTATCTAGAGCCTATGGCTCTAATACCATGTCAGAATACGCAGCGGAGATGATGACCAGATCTGGGAACACAAGAGCAAAAACGCAGGCAGAAAAACAGCACAAGAGAGAGAGAGATGTAGGCGTGTAACTCTGCTCTGATATACACAAGAAGATCCCGAATATGATACAAATAGTGGTATGGGGCTGGGGGCCTATATATATGCCCCTGGGAGAGCAGTCGGCCAGGATAGGAAGTGCCCACGACTGCTGAAAAATGTCCACGACTGCATAAATGCAGTCGGCCAGCAGTCCAGTAGCCCACGACTCATGTGTATGCAATCGGCCAGCACTGGAGTGCTCCTGGCATCCTCTGGCAACCCTCCCAACCACTGGAAAAATGGGAAAAAATAGGGGAAAAATGCGGGGAGTGAGGAAAAATGATAAAACACCTGATAAGGGCGGGCACACCCACAACAAAGGCCCTGGTGTATAAAACTGGACAGGAGATGACCTTTAACAAATAGCACCCTCCTCGAAGGTTGGCATCGCCAGATGTAAGAACTCAACTGCCCCCTCTAAAAACCGATGTCGGGACTCCAGAAGCCCAACGAAATCCAAATCCCAATCCTTCAAGCCTTGGAAGCACCACTGTGCCCTAGGCACGGTCATGGACACACCTGACCACAATCCAAAATCCCACCAACTTACCAAGTTTGTAAGCACCATCTCCAAACCAATCTAGCATCTTGCAACATCGAAGAAGCAAATCTATGGAGCCGAGTGGTCTCATCAATAGCATCGCTCAGAGCTAAAGTAGACTCCTCACGTAGAGAGAGGGAAACATGTACATTCACTGTAGTGGTAACTGTAGTAGTAGCTGTCACCAGGAGGTGAAACTTTTTGCAGTTGTTTTTCTTATTTACATTTCTTTATAAATATATATATTTTTCTTTTCTTTCTCTTTGGTTGCTGTTGCTTTCCCCCGGGATCTCTTGGAAGGGCTTGGGCCATTGCAATGTCAGAATGGGTCAGCCAGTGGGACTTTGGACCAATGGTTGGCTAAGCCTGAGACCTGCACTGAAAGATGAATGACAGTGTCCAGGACATGGGCACTGAAAGATGAATGACAGTGTCCAGGACATGGGCACTGAAAGATGAAGGACAGTGTCTAGGACATGGTCACTGAATGAGGGTATAGGCCAGTTTACACTAGTAAGTGGCCGCCACCGAAATGTGAATGTATCTTGAATTCTAAGCAAATTCTGAAGTGACCATAGTGGTCAAAGATGGTCAGGAGACCAAAAGGAATGCAGATGACATCATCCCTAAAATTTAGGGAACTGCTATTTTTGGCAGTGTCGGAATTGAAAAGTGTTCGCGTCAGTTTGTGCGGAATGTCAAGGGGACCAAAAGCTGACAGAGGACTGTTGTGAGAATGTGAACCAGTCAGGAGATTTTTAGCCTGGAAGATTGCATGTGGAAAAGGCTTAAAAATGTGCCAAGTGTCAAATTTTGGTGCATTTTCCTCATAGAGAAGAGGGAAGCGTGGGAATTTGGAAAAAAGAGGCTCATTTGCAGCCATCGTGGTGTTTTGTTGCAGGAAAAACCAGCATTCGTGGTGCATTCCCTTGCCCTAACTCAGGAATTGAGGGTTGAGCTTGCTCCCCACAGCCTCTCTCTCTCTTTCTCTCTCTTGCAGACTATGGAAATGCTATCATAAGATAAAATCAGGTACAATTGTGTGAATTTCATGCTTATATGCAAAGGCTAGTTGCCTCCTTGAATAGGAACAGGTGTAGTTGGTTCCTACACCAAAGCAGGGACAGAAGAGGGTAATAACCTCTTCAATACAATGCTGTTTCAGCACTGTTTAGGTGCTGTTTTTGGACTGTTATGTTGCCCGGTTGATGCCAAAATGCAGTAGGACCTTGCTTTAGTCCTCCAGGACAGTACAAGGGTTATTGTGGGCTGAAAACAGAGCTGAAAACAGGTCTGTGCAGAAAATTACAGCAAGCTGAATTGTGATGTTTTGGACTCTATTGGGTAGCTTGATGCCTATGGAAGTGAGCCTGTCAGTTGGGATTCATTCTGAGATGTTATGGAACAGTTTTAGTGCAGTTATGCTGGCAAATTTCTTCTAAAATTTGTAAAATTCAGCTGATGTAAGTAGAGTGCTTTGTTGCACTTGTGCTTTGTAATATCCAACCTTTTAACAATAAAGAAATACCGCAAGGGGCGTCGGACTTCGGGGCCAATGTGTTGTTGAGCGAGGGAGCGAGGATTCTGTGAATGTGTGTCTCAGTAAGTCCAGGTTATTTGTGAATGAATTACCGCTTTATGTGTCCATAGACCGGTTTTAGTAGCCTCCTCAATAGCATCACACAGCATAGAAGCAGGCTCTTCCATAGAAGGCAAAGGGTCCAACAACACATCTTGGTTACTGGTTGTCGAAGAAAAAATCGGAGGCGAAGCAACAGGAGACAAATCCCCCTCAGAAGCTGTGGGCAAAGCTAGCCCACTGTCCTCCACTGCAGGAACAACTCCAAAAGAAGTGTCCACAATATCACTGGTTGCAGAGCACCCAGAAGCAGAAACCATCTGCCGATCACTGGCATCACCGTATAGGTCACAAAGCAACTGCCACACATAGAAAGCAGAAGCATCATTATGAGCACACATGAAGTGTCGAAGAACCGAATCCTAACAATTCAGGAGGAGAAAGCCTTAGATTTGTCTGTCAATCTTCCTCCACCAACACACATCCTCCAGAAAGCCTTAGATTTGTCTGTCAATCTTCCTCCACCAACACACATCCTCCACGGAGGCAAGGTCCGATAAGCACCGATTCTTGTACAAGACAAACTTCATCAAACCATACTCCCTGAGAATAGAAGTAACCTGCAACTTCCATGATTGAAAGTTACCACCATTCAACTTGTCTTCCTCATCTAGGTAATAACAAGAAAGTGGTACGGGAGCCAAACAAGGTGGAAAAGTACGGTAAGGTACGGTACGGTAAGGTACACATTCAGGTACGGGTTGAGATTTTGAGGTACGTTAAATACGTAAGGTCCGTAAAAACATAAAAAATATGCTATATAGTTTACATATATATACAAAAAAATGAATGAAGAAACAATTCATTTTTGAACATTCAACTATGGGCGGTGAAAAATCGATAACTACTGGAGGATCTTGGGCCAAAGGTTAGTGGGGGGGGGGAGGAACTTGCCACGTACAGATCCATACATTACGGTACTGTACACTAAAAAGTACCTTATAATAAGGTACGTCATACTTATGCAACCTTGGTCAGCCAAATATAGAACTGTCATCGTTGATCCAACCAATAGGACCAACCCAACAAGCTCAAAATTGCCCAAATCAGAAAACGCTGATGTAGGTCCGTTCCTCCCACCAAAACACAGCCCTAAGAGGCTGGACAGCACCCGAAGATCCTCCTGCAGCAAAAAACATGAAGTTTCTGTCGATTGTACCTGCAACCTTGAGGCCACGAGAAGAGGGAAGCAAAAAATGATGGTTTGATATAGAGAGAAAAAACAGCCACACAAGGCCTGGGAATATGCTGTAAGAAGGTGCAAGAGGGAAAGGCATGACATCCAGACGCTCGCTGAAGCTCCCGCCTCCCCTCTCCCTGCTCGCGTTCCTGCACTGCGCCTGTCGCCCCCCCCTGCCTGCTCGCCCCCCCGTCTTCCCTTCGCTCCTTCCCCCCTCCGCCTTCCCTGCATTGCCCGCCGCCTGTCCTTTTAGCCCCCCCCCCCCCCCCCCGCCTGCGTCCGCTACTGCGCCCCCCCCCTTTTTTTCCGCCTGCTGCCGCCGCCTTGCTCTGCTCACCTTCCTCTCCTCGCGCCTCTCCCCCTTGTCTTCGCGCCCCCCTCCCCTCTGCAGCGCCTCATCCCCCCCCCTCCGCCAGCTCGCTTCCTCCCATCCCTCTTGCGCGCAGCCCCCGCCTTCCCCCTTTTTGGGGTTTTTTTTTTCTCCGCCGCCTTCTCCCGCCCCCCCCTCCTTTCTTTTTCTTGCTTCCGCCCCCCCCTTGGGGTTTTGTTTTCCTTTTTCGCTCCGTTTCCCGCCTCTCTGTGTGCAACTCGGTTCCAGCAGGTTTCCGCCTTCGCCTCGCCTTCGCCGCAGCTTCAGACTCTGATGGAGGCTCCTCCTGCCCCGCCTCAGAGGGACTCATCTGCAGCCCCCTCGCCCGCCCCTGAGGTCACCCCCATCAGGCTTTCTCTTTCGCCGGAAGAGGAAGCGAGCCTCACCGCAGAGGTGGAATGCCTCCAGGCTCATTCCACCATCTGCCGTATAGTCGGCACTCGCCCCAGCAGAGGGGAGATCAGGGATCTTCTTCAGGCCCGCCTTCTTGCAGATGTGGGCAAGATCTTGGATGTACAGCTCCTGGGCCGGGGACATTATCAGATCGAGTTCGAGGCCGCCCAGAGCGTTGCCAAGGTCCTTGCCATGAGTCCCCTTGACATCAGGGGTGCTCGGGCTTTCTTCAGACCTTGGCAGCATGGATTTGACCCAGTAGCGGCGGAGCAGGGAGAGCGCCTCTTCCATGTTACAGTTTGTTTCCCTGGTCTCCGCCGGGAGTATCTTCCGCTCCTCTCCAGGCTCGGAGCATTGGTGGGCTCGGTACTAGAGACGGGCCCCTCAGCAGCTTCAGTGGTGGCCAGAGCAGCTGGGCTACCTTCGGTCAGAGTGTTGGTGTCTGACATCTCCTCCCTTCCTAAGGTCATTCAGCTACCTAGGATAGGGGGGGGGGTGGATAGATCAGAGAGTGGAGTTCTCGGGGCTCCCGAACCAGTGCTTCACTTGCAGGCAGGTCGGTCATCTGGCCAGGGCCTGTCCTCGCAGGAGACCCCGACCCTCACCACAGCAGCAGGCTACTGATGGCCCGCCCACAGATTCGGCTCGGCAGGCTGCCTCCGGGACACCTGCTCAGGCCACAGAGACCTCGGAGTGGCAGCCTGGACAGGGGCGCCGCCAAGGGAGACAGCCACAGCAGCACGCCCAGAGACCGCTGCAGCAGCAGCAGCAGCAGCCACAGTCTCAGCCTCACTGGGTCCCCGTGAGGAACAGCTTTTCTCCCCTCCAGGAGGAGACCCTCGCGGCGACGTCTGAGGACCAGGAGATGCCAGCACCCCCACCTTCACCCCCCCCACCCCCGTCCCCTCCCACCGCCTCGCTTCCACCATCGCCTCCTCCCGTCTCCGCTCCGGTTTCGGCAGCGGCTCCCTCTCCGCCTCCCCCTCCTCCCCCTCCTCCCCCTCCGCCCGCCTCACCTTCCCGGGAGGCCCTGGCAGTTCCCTGGCGCTCACCTGCAGTCCGGAGAGCGCTGAGCACTGACCTCGCTCGAGCATCATAGAGGAGACCTATGCCGATTAGGGCTTCACGGATTTCATCTATCCGCAGTCGGCTGAGTCGCCTTGGCATTAGACAGCGCTCGGAGGCTTTTGATTATACCTTCACACGGCTTTTTGGAGCAGAGGACCCCCATGAGCCAGCACCCATCCGAGTTCATGTAGTGATACCTCCGGCCCGCGCTTCTCGTTCCCTCTATGTGGCCCTTGCGACCGGGAGTGGACTCTAGAGCTCGCTCTCAGCACTTTGAAGACTCAGGCAGTTGAGTTTTCTCATCACATGAGCGATCTGGAGGTGACAGATGTGATAGGCCGACTTTGGGAGTTGGCTCATTTTTTCTTTGATCCCGGGAGTGTGGATACCTCAGGGATTCGGCATTTGGTCGTGCGCATAGTGGCAGACTTAGCGGGAGTTGGCTCATTTTTTCTTTGATCCCGGGAGTGTGGATACCTCAGGGATTCGGCATTTGGTCGTGCGCATAGTGGCAGACTTACCACGCGACCCTGGATATGTGTGTATACACGAGGTTGCTCTGTCAGAGCGGGAGGCAGTCGCCATGGGCCACAGCCACTGGCGCCTGATCCGGGATTCTTGCAGTACACCGGGTGGGCAGATTCGCAGCCGTTCGGATGGGGACTACTCTCCATCCAAGCCGCTTGCGAAGGCCCGCCGTACGGTTGAGACAGCATCCACCTCAGCAGGGCATCCATGAGGATCATCTCATGGAATGTACAGGGCCTTGGCGGAGCACACTTTATACGCTATCGTGGTTGCTTGAGGCAGGAGCTTCAGAGATGCCTGGTTGGTGGCAGCATTGATATTTTGATGATGCAGGAGCACCACTTGGGTGAGAGCAGGATCCGGAGATATGGTTCGGTGATGCCTGGTAGATGGGACACTTTTTGGTCTGCAAGGTTTGGTCCTTTGGGTGGACAGGGAGGAGTATGCATGGTCATTGCAGATGTATGGCGGCAGGCCATTGTGGATCGAGGGATCATTGTGCCCGGTAGAGCACAGTATGTCATTCTGAGGATGCATGATGAGCTATTGGGTGTGCTCAACATCTATGCGCCCAATCATGCTAGTGCCAGAGCAGAGTTCTGGACTCAGGTTACAGATGCATTGCCAGAGGCCGCACATTGGTGTGTCGGGGGAGACTTCAACATGCTTGAGGACCCGGCAGATAGGGTGGGAGGCAGTCATGTTACAGTGCACGGCACGGAGCTTGCAGCTTGGGACCGGTTTTGCATGTCACTGAGGATCACCGATGCATGGCAGCATGGGGCTTTCTCCCGGTCTCAGGACAGTCTTAGTTTCTCTCGGTCGGATTGCCGGCAGGGAGGGACTAATCTATCACGGATTGATCGCTTTTATGTGGGCGACTGGTTAGGGGAGCGAGGGGGCTCCGTCGGCATTCTCGCTGGCACCACATTTTCAGATCATGCGCCAGTTATATTGACATTGGAGGAGGGGACACGGGAGCCCAGCTTGCAGTTGAGGATCCCAGAGAGGGTACTTACAGATCCCAGTCTCGTTGAGGACATTGAGAGGATCTGGCATGATAGTCAGTGCTCTGACCAGGATGCAGCGGGCCAGTGTGCCCAGGGACTCATTGATCTTAGCTCTTTTCTACACGCTGCAGCTCTGACACGACTGGGAGAGATTCGAGAGCGGGAGCAACGGCTGAGATGCAGCCTTGCTTCGCTACAGCGCCTTCAGGAGCAGCAGCCTGCATGTGAGTGGGTGGCGTCCCAGCTGAGCCAGGCACGCCAGGAGGTTAGAGAGGTAGAGGAGCAGAGACATGAGTTTTACTATCGTCGTCAGGCCTCTCAGTGGACGCAGCTTGGTGACAGAGTGACTGGAGAGTTTTTTGAGATCACTGGACCCCGTCATGCGCGAGCAGGAGTCTGCCAGCTTGGTAGACCGGATGGATCGGTAGCTACTGAGCTCGGGGAGATCAGGGCCATTGCCACTGCATTTTATAGTGACCTGCTTTCAGCGGAGCCAGCCACTGAGTATCGAGATGTTTGCAGACAGACTGTGTGGGCCCATGTGCAGAGGAGGGTCACAGACCATATGCGTACAGTTCTAGGTGCGCCTCTGTCAGAGATTGAGCTTGCCGAGGCCTTGAGGGTCCTCCCGCGACATAGTTGCCCATGGGAGGACGGACTGACGCCGGCCTTTTTTATGCGATATTGGGACCTTTTGGGGCCAGGCCTCCGCAGGGGCTTTCAGCATGTTTTGGACACTGGGGTGATGCCGTAGAGCTTTTCAGAGGGCTTGATCTTTCTTATCCCCAAGGGGGAGGGAGTATCAGATGATATTCGGCATTGGAGGCCTATTACGATCCTCAATACTGTCTACAAGGTCTTAGCAAAGGCCTTGAGTTTGAGGATCCAGCCCTTCCTGGGGGAGTTGATTCATGCTACTCAGACAGGATTTGTCAAGGAGCGCAGTATCCTTGACAACATCTTTACTTTCTGGGAGGCGACGGCCCGAGCTAGATTTCTTGGCGAGGACTTGGTCGTGATGCTTGTCGATTTTGAGAAGGCATACGATAGAGTTGATTGGGGTTTCTTAGAGGGCACTATGCTTCGCCTGGGCTTTGAGCCAGGATGGATCAGAGGGGTGGCAGCTCTGTATTCCACAGCTCGCAGCCAGGTGCTCATTGCAGGAGGACGGGGGCCGAGTTTTGAGCTGACCAGATCAGTCCGTCAGGGGTGTCCTCTCGCCCCTTTCCTTTTTCTCTTCTTTGCAGAGGCTATGAGTATGTATTTGACGGCAGAGGAGGTTGGTTTGAGAGGACTTCAGCTCCTAGTCTGGGGGGAGGACCTGCTTGATGCTGAGTTTGCAGACGACACGGGCTTATTTTTGCATGGCCAAGAGGCCAATCTTATTCGGGCTGAGCAGTCGCTCCAGGTTTTTAGTGCAGCTTCGGGAGCATTGATCAATTGGCGCAAGACAGTGGCCTTTTGGATCAGTAGTGCTCCCACTCCGGCATGGAGCCCGGACCCCGGTTTTAGATGGATTCCTCCAGGCACAGCAGTGCGGTATTTGGGATGCCAGATTGGCCTAGATTTGTCACCGGAGCAGCAGATTGCCCCGCTTCTTCTGAGCATTCGGAAGAAGCTATTGTATTGGAGTACAGCTCGACTATCCTTGGCTGGGAGGGTGGTGGTGGCAAATCAGGTGCTGTTAGCGACCATGTGGTACATTACGTCTTGCTGGATTTTCTCGAGCTCTTGCATCAGCCAGGTACAGAGGCTGATCAGGAACTTTTTGTGGTCTGGGCGGGACGGTCAGCCAGCTCGGGCAAAGGTTGCATGGGCAGTTATTACACTTCCGCTGGCTCAGGGAGGTTTGGGCATTATAGATCCAGTCGATCAGAGTAGAGCCTTATTGGGGAAGCTTATTGTTCAGGGGTTGCTTCCAGGCGCTGAGCCTTGGAAAGAGCTCCTCTTGCAGCGGCTGCAGGCTCGGGCGCCCCCAGCAGGGGGTACTTGGGCACCAGAGATTCGCTCGATCTTCATAGAGATGAGGAGGACAGGCCTCAGTAGAGGATGGGAGGACAGATTTGCTTTGAGTATCCTGAGAGCTTGGGAGCTGCTGAGACCGGGGCTCTCTCAGCGACCTCCTTCTTGTGTTGAGGAGCGGGCCAGACAGCCGCTCATCTGGAGCCTAGCGGTTCGCACGGAGCAGGGTCATATGCTGGGTTCTCGGCCTCGTCTAGCCTGGGGACCTTTAGCGGCAGGCCCAGCTCGTAGTTTTGGAGACTGGCAGGCGTTCTGCAATCTACCAGAGGAGATCCAGGTGGAGAGGCTGAGTCACTTCAGAGGGGGGTTGATTATGAGGGATGATATTCAGGAGGCACTCACAGAGGAGTGGTTCACGCCTCTCGAGCCAATGGCCCCACGGTGGATGGGAGCCTTATTGCTGTCAGAGCTTGCACTGAGGATGGCAGATGCCTCTACTATGAGATTCAAGATGAGGGCAGACTCCAGAGAGTGGAGGTGGAGTCGCCTTTGGTTGCAGAGTGCACCTTTTAGAGGATTCGGGTAGTGGCCGCCGCTTCTCGGAAGTGGCATATTGACCCCGACCCTGCTGATGTGTTCCCGGATTGGCGCATATGGGCATATGCAGCGCGCCCCTCGGCCCGGCTACAGTGGGACCCCGGGGAGTACGAGTGGCACGATCCTTATGCATCCCTTGAGGCCACAGAGATCACCTTTTTCCAGTATACTGTTCGGCTGGGGCGGCATATTTTGACGGCGAGGAGGACGGTTTCTCCAGCGGCAGCGGGGCATTGGCGACCCTACAGGGACTCTCACAGGAGTTCCTGGAGGATTTCTGGGCTCGGCTCTGGGCTAGTCGACAGGCCCGCAGGATCTCGACTTTTCAGTGGTGGCTGGTCGCCCACAGGGGCTCAGCAGTTGGCACTTGGCTTGTTTACAGCGGTCTTCCGGCGGCCTGCGTCCGATGCGGCCACCCTATGGAGACACAGAGACATTGCCTTTGGGATTGCCCTCAGGCACAGCAGATTTGGCTGCGGATGCTGCGTATTCTGGCCCCCCTCTCTCCAGAGGGTATGTTTACGTGGGGTGCCGCTGCTTGGTCGACTTTGTCAGGGCCTGCTATGGGTTATGAGATGGAGCAGGGTAGTCAGGCCATCAGATTTATTAGGGGCCAGCCTCGCCTGGTTCCGGCACCGGATTTCTCGTACGCCAGCTGGACACAGGAGAGGGATTTACGATGGGAGCTCCTCAGCAGCCTCACCATCTGGTTCACCTGGAGGGCCCGGTGCTTTACGGCCTCTGAGGGGAGATTGGAGCCACCAGCAGAGACTGTACGGGGGATTTGGCAGGAGTTGATCCACACCCTGCGAGGACAGTACGACCGCATCCGGGGAGACTCGGATGAGGCGATCTTACGGCGCCAGGCCTTTCACACCACTTGGCGCTGTGGCCCTTTCTACACCTTACACACGGGATTCCCCCGTTGGCACTACAGGCCACCTGTTTGGCTCTTCCCCCCCCCATTGTATGATTTAGCCGCTCAGTTCTTTGTACTGATGCTTGTATTTTGCAGCACCTAGGGAGAGTCTCCCGGGATGCCATGCTGTATTCGCTGCTCTGTCTCTCTTAGGAGCAGGAGAGATCTTTTGTAGCCCTACGGGCGTTTTTATATAACTAATGAAAGGATCTTTTCTCGGGAAAAAAAAAAAGAAAAAGAGGGAAAGGCATCAACAAGGACAGCCCTCACTATAACTTGGGCTCTCCTCAAGAAAAACGCACAATCTCAGAAGAAGAAAAGTGTACACCATAGGTACCAAGGTTGCCACCAAAGCCATAATCACCACAAGACCCCCTCTGCAATAGATAGTGTCCTCTGGAGAAGAAAACGCAGTCAAACAGGGTGCTGCAGACCTGAAAATATAGGCCGACCAGTTCCACACTTTTGTAGGGAAATACGCTGATGAGAATATACATGTAGGCTGTAAGCGATGAAGCCTAGAAGAAGGTAGAGCAACCAGCAGTAATCATTGAGAAAACACAGCAATCTAGAGGGCTATGATTCTGAAAAAATGCAGAGGTGAAGGGGATTTAGATAGGGCAAAAAACTGGGCCAGTAGCGAACTCTGAACCTAGAGTGATGATACCATGAAAGAGTGCACAGAGCGGAAGCAAGATGAGCACTAGAGTGTGCTGATCTGAGAAGTGCAAGAGAGAGGTATGAAGCTAATAAGCTGAATATACTACAATGAAAGCAATCCCGAGCAAGAGACAAAATAGTCTCATAAGTGAAGGATACAAAAGGTGAGAGTGTGTCAACACATGAACCACAACTCAAGCAATGAATGAGTAGGACTAACATCTCATGTGTGATCTCTGTTTGTTTCCGCTTCATATTCTCACACCTTCCTTGAGTTTGCTCCTCAAGGAGACATGATCATATGTGCAAATAACTCCTCATATCTAGTGAAAGGAGTTGGAGAGGTTGTGCTCATTGCTGCAAATGGTGTTTGGCATCAAAAAGAACTTACTGTCAGTTTCTGCCATTACTAGAGCAAGTCTAGTGGTCATATTTGTTGATGATAGGTGTACAGTTCATGACTAGAGTGATGGAGACATCACTGTAGTACTCGGTACTCTAAGCTATGGGCTTTACAGGTTGGATAGGTACGAGAGATTGGCACATAATGCATGTTCAGTTTGTGCCACACGTGCTATGAGTGACGTGGAGCTATGGCATGCTCGCTTTGGTCACTTGAATTTTGGCGATTTGTTGCACCTTAAAAGGCAAGAGATGGTGTCTGAGTTTCCATAACTTGAGGTCCTTGTCAAACATGTATGGGAGGTGTGCATTTTGGGCAAGGTGCAATGGGCATCATTCCCGAAAGATGGATTAGTAAGGGCTGTCTAGAAATTATAGCTTATACATTGTGATATATGTGGTCCTATGAGAACACCATCGATTGGGGGATATCTCTACTTTGTGACTTTTGTCGATGACTACTCTAGGTACACTTGGGTTTATTAGTTCAAGGCAAAGTCATATTTTTATACATGCTTCAGACACTTTGTTTCTATGGCTGAAAATGTGTGTGCATGTAAAGTTGGCAACCTTCGTACAGATCGGGGGGGGGGGGGCGGGGGGGGGGGTATATGTCAAGGAGTTTCATGCATATATGGCTGAAAGAGGTATAAAACATCAATGCACGGTGCCTTACACACCTCAGCAAAATGCTATGGCTGAGAGAAAGAGCAGATCTCGCTTTGAGATGGCACGTTGCATGGTTAAAGGCTAGGATTTGCCTCGTATTTTTTGGTTGGAGGCAGCCATGTGTGCCACTTATGTGCCTAAAAGATGCCCCACCAAGGCCTTGCAGATCATTATCCCTTATGGTAGGAAGCCCTTTGTGGCTCATTTGTGTGTTTTTAGTTGCCTTGCTTATACTCTTATGCGTGAGCAACAATGCAATAAGCTGGATGATAAGATGGTAAAATGCATTTTTGTGGGATACAGCTTAAACAAAGGGTATAGGCTCTACTATTTGGCCACAAGGAGGATTTTGGTGAGTAGAGATGTTGCCTTTGTTGAGAACTCAGTTCAGTCTATGCTTTTATGTAAAAAACAGCAAAATGTATGCTCACAGGACATCTTTGATACACTCCTATCTTTGTACAATGTCGGACAACTATATGTGGAGCAAATGAATGCTCAACAAGGTGTTGTAAATTAGCTCATACCGGCTGAAAATTAGCTCGAATTTTAGCCCACAGATCAGCATTTTGATGAGGTAGTTGTGGATGATGCAGTAGATGAGGAAAGGGCAGCTATATAGGAATCCACACATATCTGAAAATGGCTTGTGCAGACATTGTGGGATAGCAAATTAGCTACTCCTTTGCCTTGTAGGACACGTGCATGTCTCATTATGCATCTTTTTCTTTTGTGGATCATGCTCTCAGTGCTAGTATATGTAATGAAAAGGAATCTGTTCCTTTGAGGAAGCACAAGAAAATGATCATCGGATGTAAGCCATGCAGGATGAGTACGACTCAATCCTCAAAAATGACACTTTGTATTTGGTAGATTTACCTTATGGTAAAAAGGCCATTGGTGCAAAGTGGTTTATAAGCTTAAGCGTAAAGTTGATGGTCGTGTAGACCGCTACAAGAGAAGGCTTCTTGTAAAGGGTTATGCTGAGGAGAAGAGCATAGAGTACATCTTGTATGACTACAATCTGGTGTATTATTGCATTGGTAGCGCATAATGGATGGAATGTATATCAGTTGGATATCAAGGCTATCTTCTTGAATGGTGATTTGCATGAGGAGGTTTATGTATCTCAGCCTTGCGGTTTTGTATAGAATGGGCAGGACTCTAAAGTATGCAAGTTAAGAAAAAGCTTTATATGGCCTTAATGAGATAACAGATTTGGATTCGTTGCATTATTACTTGGGCATACAATTTATGCAATGATGGTATTGTGATGTTGTAGTTAAAGTGTGTGAGGACAAAAGGACTGAAGGACTATATGTGCGAGAGATCAGAGCAAATCAACACATGTATAATGGTGAATGTAATCCAGTATAGGAGGCCCTTTAATGTGAGGTGACTTTGAGTAGTAGATCGGCGAAGAAGCAAAGACGAAGTCGAAGCAAGAGGCTTGGTCGAATGACGAAGGCTCGCGTTGGGGACATCGATGGCACTCCGAGTGAAGTAGAGGTGGAAGGCTGCAAACGCAGGGCTGCAGTAGATTGAAGTGTGCTGTTGAATATTGAGGGAGCAGAAATGCTGCAAAGGTGTCCTGTTGAATATTGAGGGAGCAGAAACGTTGTAGAGGTGTGCTGTTGAATACTGAGGGAGCAGGAACGTTGCAGAGGTGTGCTGCGCAGGGTGGTAGAGCGCCAATTGATGACGATGATGATCGATGTTGCTGTTGGATGATGATGCAGGTTGCCTTGTTAGATTATATCATCTCCAGATGGTCCACATTACCGTTTTCATGCTTGTATTGGCCATTTACGAGGGCATGCATTGGCATATCTTAGCAGATATTATTCAGTATTTTTCTACCATTTTAAGGTATTTTTCAGCATTTATATAGCATTTTATGCTACTGTGCTATTGTCGGCCTGCTATAGTTGGCCAACTAGCATTCTGGGGGAGTATGTAAGAGCTGACCCCCTTTCCCTAGTTCATCTCATTTTTTAGCATTCACTTGAGGTCATTAGCAGCTGCTATTGCTTCTTACCATTGTACAGCACCTACGGGCTTCTTGCGTGCTCAATTTTCAGCAATAAACATGAGTTTCCAGCATTTACATGTCTTGTACCTGGCCTACATCTGTGTTTTCTATTTGCTTCACTTTCTTCCATGGTATCAGAGCAAAACGCTGACCCGTGAGGAGAAGAGAGCTGCGTTTTCTGTTTTGGAGCAGAGGCTTCGACAGTTTGCTGCGTTTTCTGCAGATTTCAGCGTAGAAGGTGCTGTGTTTTCTTCCGAGAGCAGATGCTTCCTCAAGGTTGTTACGTTTTCTTCATCTGACACTTCGGAGTGTTGTATTTCTGAATTTTCAGCAAAGATTGTTGATTTTTATGCTGATTGGATTGCTGAAGCCCTCTTCTAGGTGTTGAGGACAGGGATCTACATCTTGGAGAGATCTTCCTTCTTTCTCTTCTCTCAGTTTCCCACCCTCCCGAGTCCCTCCCTTTCTTCTTGCTGTGCACAGCTTGAGAGGAGGACTTGTTGATTTTTTTTCAGCCCCTTTCTTCAGAGAAGGTTTCTTGTCAGAGGACATGGCTTCATGAGGTTTCTCTACTGCTGCTCCTTCTCCTGTTGATTCTCCAGCACCATCACAGCCTTGATCCCCTACTCCCGCCGCTCCACAGGTGGTTCCTATTCCCAATCTTTCCTCTATGAATTTCTCTCATCCAGGTCTTGCTCCCACCCCTACCCACATACCTTCCTACAATCCTCCCCAAGTCAGTGACTCCATGAAGCTTAGCTTACAGCAACCAACTATCATACTTGGTCTTTCTACACTCAGTTGTTGCTGGAAGGAGCCGGTGTGTGGATGGCTATCTCCACACCTCACTTGGTGGACCCTGCTTTGAGAAGCATATTGTGTTGGGTTTTATGCTGTGTATGCACCCAGAGGAGTGCTAGTGATCATCAGTAGATTACTGGGGCACTTTTTACTTCAGTTAGTGGAGGTTTTTTCCCCCCAGTTTAGTTCAGTTTCACTTATATGCAGTTTATAAGTGTTTTGGTCCACCCGGCACATTTATGGCCGGACATGTGAACACTTATCTTTTAGGGTCACTATCATGTGGCTATTGTACTTCACTTTTCTTATCATTGAAGCATACTGGAAGTCGTGTTCATTCCTTTCTCTTGGTTTCCACGCCTGATTGCCTTCTGTAAACCCTAACCCTAATCCTTGATTACCTTCAATTGGTATCAGAGCATTGAAGCTCTGCGCCTGCTGCCCGTACACACCTTCTGTATCTGGCGACTGTACACACCTGGCGACTGTACCTTCTGTGCGCAAACTGTACCTGCTTCGAAGACTGCGCCTCTGTACAAACCTGCGCAGGACAGTATTCAACTGCAGTTTTAGTCTTCTGCTTTCGTACATGCTTCCGTACAGCACCTCGACTGAGTTGCTGAGTACCTGCACAATACAGAAGTGGTAAGCATTACATATTTTGAATACTGGGCATTTTTATTTTCTCTGTGAAAATATACAGGCACAACAGGCAGATTTTCTAGCAAGAAAATATACAGGTTTTTTTGCACAGTTTGGGTGCAGCAAATTTGGGCATTTTTGGGGCATTTTGGCATTGTGTACGCCATTTACTGCTCTACTCAGTCAATGGTGCATTGAGCTGCACATTCAGAGGATTGAGAGTGCAGGCAGATTTGGGTGAACTGTATTCAGTGGAGTACAGTTATTATCAGGGTTTCTGTTATTGGGTTTTTTGGTAAACAGGTACAACATTGTGCGTAAAGCATAATGGCAAATCAACAGCAAAGTGATGTATTCACATATTTGTCTAAGGAAGACAAATTGGATGGCACGAACTACTCCTTGTGGAGTTTTATGCTGAAAAATGTGCTTGTGGCAAAAGGTCTTTGGGATTTTGTTAGTGGTGATGAACCACGTCCAGGTCCATTGGCTCCAGAGACTCCTCCCCAAGGGGGTGCTCGTGGACGAGGACAACAGGTACAGGCTCCAGGACAGCCATTGCCTGTTCAGAGAACAAATGCTCAAAAGACATGGGATGCCAGGGATGCACAAGCTTTGTCACTCATTGCATTGTCAGTACAGAGGTCCATTATACCTCATATTCGTTCAGCTGGCTCTTCACAGAATGCATGGGTGACTTTGGAGCAGATGTATGCTGCTCGTAATGAGGCTAGGATCTCATTTTTGAAAAGAGAACTGGAAAATCAGAAGATGAATGAAGGAGATGATATGTCTAGCCACTTAAACAAGCTGCAGGATTTGAGAGAGCAACTCATCAATGTGGATGAGATTATTCCTGAGACACAGCTTGTGTCCACCATCTTGCACTCTTTGCCAAGATCTTACTTGGCTTTCCATACCTCTTTGAACCTCAGCATGAGGAATGCTGTTGAACCCCTCAAGTATCAGGAACTTGTTGCTCTCTTACTACAAGAGGAGCAAATGAGGAAGAATATGAATATGAACACAAATGCTGAACAAGCATTTACTACAGGTCAAAAGGGGAAAGGAAAAACTCAGCCAAAGAGTGCAAATCAAAATTCAGGTGATGGTGGTTCTTCACAGGATACCAAGAAAGGTGATGGACAGCCCAAGAAGAAGGGCAAATGTCATTACTGTAAGAAGCCAGGTCACTACATCACGGAATGTAGGAAGAGGATTGCCAAAGAGAAGGCAAAGGAAGCTGGGATGTCAGTTAATGATACTTCTAAAGCTCCTCCAGAGACTGCTTCTTTTGTTGAGGACAGGGATTACTGTTTTTATACATGCAGCTATGATGCCTCTTGGTCTTCGCAGGCACTCAGTTTGACAGAGCATGCATGTACTTGGTATTTTGATAGTGGTGCCTCAAAGCATATCACATCTCGCAGGGATTTGTTTAGTCATGTTGGCCCTGCCCCTGTTGGCAAAACTGTTCAGTGTGCCAACAATGCTTCATATCCAGTTCGTGGCATTGGGGAGATTCAGCTCACAGCCATTGATGGCTCCATTCTCCGCCTTACAGATGCCTTATATGTACCAGGGATAAAGAAGAATTTGTTGTCTATTTCTTCTTTAGCACATTGTGGAATGCAGGTCCACTTTGATGATGATAAATGCATGGTCAGAGACAAAGCTAATGCCTTGACCTTGATGCTTACTGGTACATTATGTCATGGACTTTATCAGTTGGATGCATTTCAGTCAGTGGATCAGTCTGCTTATCATGCATTCACTCTTACTCCAGCTATGGTTGATGCGGAGTTATGGCATGCTCGCATGGGGCATGTAAATTTTGGTAGTCTTATGCTTATGCAGCGACATAATATGTTTACAGATCTACCTCTCATGGAGAAGCCTCCAGATCACATTTGTGAAGAATGTATTTTGGGAAAAATGCACAGGTTTTCCTTCCCACGTGATCAGGCTCTAAGAGCAACTGCAAAGTTGCAACTTATACATAGTGATCTTTGTGGTCCCATGCAGACGAAGTCATTAGGTGGTTGCTTTTATTTAGCAACATTTATTGATGACTTCTCTCGTATATGCTGGGTCTATCCTTTGACACAGAAATCACAGGTATATGATGCATTTTTGGCCTTTGTAGCACTTGCTGAGACAGAGTCAGGATGCAAGGTGAAGACTCTCCGTTCTGACCGAGGGGGGGAATATATGTCACATGTGCTGAATTCCTTTCTTGGGAGTAGAGGTATAAAACATCAGTATACTACTCCTTACACTCCACAGCAGAATGGGGTTGCAGAAAGGAAGAATCGGTCACTCATGGGGATGGCCAGATGTATGCTAAAGGCAAAAAGACTACCACATATCTTTTGGGTGGAAGCAGTAATGTGTGCTTGTCATATTTTGAATCGATGTCCCACAAAGGCATTGGTTTCTATTACTCCTTTTGAGGCTTGGCATGGCCGCAAGCCTTCTGTATCGCATTTTCGTATCTTTGGGTGTCTTGCATATGCACACATACCCAAAGAGTTGAGGAAGCTGGATGATAAAGCCACAAAATGCATTTTTGTTGGGTATAGCCGTGAGAGCAAGGGCTACAGGTTATATGACCCACTATCCAGGAAGATATTCATCAGTCGGGATGTGATTTTTGATGAAAAATCAGAAATATCCATGGCTGGTTATGAGGCAAATCAGGCTGAAAATGATGTGTTTGAAGGTCTACTACCCATGGAGTTTCATTCCACAGTTGGTGATCCAACTCATGAGGGTACTGGACAGCCAGCAAATGATGTAGGTGGTGCAGAAATTCAGCAGCCAAATGAGCCAGAAGTTGAACCAAATATGGGACAGCAGGCACCACAGGTCAGACATATACCTAGATGGTATTTGAGGACATTACAGGACAGCCATTTAGAGGGTCCTCTTGCTGGTCGTACTCGTAGGGAAACAAGGACCAATGAGCATGCACACATCATGGATTTGAATCTGGTTATGGCAGCCAGTTTACAGGATGATGATGAGCCTGGTTCATTTGTGGATGCACGAGATAATGTGCATTGGAACAAAGCCATGCAGGATGAGATTGATTCTATTAAAAAGAATCAAACATGGGATTTGGTTGATCTGCCCAAAGGCAAGAAAGCCATTGGTACTAAATGGGTCTATAAGTTGAAAAGACACGCAGATGGATCCATTGACAGGTACAAAGCCCGTCTAGTTGCAAAGGGCTATGCACAGAAGAAGGGCATTGATTATGAGGAGACATTTGCTCCTACATCCCGTATGTCGACACTTAGGTGTGTCATTGCATTGGCTGCACATCGTGGTTGGGTTGTTCACCAGTTGGACATAAAGACTGCATTCCTACATGGGGACCTCGAGGAGGAAGTTTATGTATTTCAGCCCATGGGATTTGCAGAACATGGTCATGAGGGGAAAGTTTGCAGGCTGAAAAAGGTCTTGTATGGTTTGAAACAAGCTCCACGAGCTTGGTATGCAAAAATAGATGCTTTTCTACTCACTCAGGGATTTGTGAACAGTCCATCAGAGGCCACTCTGTATGTAAAGAAAGAAGAGACAGATTTGCTGGTCATCAGTCTTTATGTGGATGATCTCTTGCTCATGGGATCAAATGATGACAAAATTGCAGCTTTTAAGGAGATACTGCAACAGACATTTGACATGTCTGACTTGGGCCTTGTACATTACTATTTGGGCATACAGTTTGTGCAGGATAACAGAGGCATTGGGTTGTTGCAATCACGCTATGTTGCTAAACTTCTGGAGAAGTTTAAATTTCAGGATTGCAAGCCTATTAGTACTCCTATGGAGCCTGGGATGAAACTGTCACTACAAGATGACAGTGTTTCCTTTGATGCCACTACATATGCTCAGGCTGTTGGGTGCCTCATTTACTTGTGTAATACGAGGCCAGATATTCAGTATGCAGTCTCTCAGTTGAGCAGATTCATGCACAGCCCACGGTTGTCACATTGGCAAGCTGTGAAGCGTGTATTCCGTTATTTGGAGGGTACCTTGTCTCTTGGGTTGCTTTATCCTGAGGGGGGTGACATGCAGTTACACGCTTACAGTGATTCAGATTGGGCTGGTGATTTTGATACCAGACATTCCACTAGTGGAAATTGTTTCTTCCTTGGCGCTTCATGCATTTCTTGGCTAAGCAAGAAACAGACCACAGTGGCCACTTCGTCTTGTGAGGCAGAGTACAGAGCAGCCTACACTACTACTGTTGAGTGTGTTTGGCTGCGTCGTCTTATGACTGATATGGATATTTCAGTGGAGGAGCCTACACCTATCTATACTGATAGTCAGAGTGCCATTGCTGTGGCCAGGAATCCTGTGTTTCATGCTCGCACGAAACACATTGAGATTCACTATCATTTTGTTCGGGAGAGACTCCAAGCAGGAGATATCAGTCTCATCTACTGTCCTACAGATCAGAATGTGGCAGACATCTTCACCAAGGCATTACCACGTCCGAAATTTGAAGCATTCCGCAATGCTTTGAATTTGTTTCCTTTTGGTGGATGATGTACAGTGATCACATATCACTCCAGGGGGGTTTGTTGGGTTTTATGCTGTGTATGCACCCAGAGGAGTGCTAGTGATCATCAGTAGATTACTGGGGCACTTTTTACTTCAGTTAGTGGAGGTTTTTTCCCCCCAGTTTAGTTCAGTTTCACTTATATGCAGTTTATAAGTGTTTTGGTCCACCCGGCACATTTATGGCCGGACATGTGAACACTTATCTTTTAGGGTCACTATCATGTGGCTATTGTACTTCACTTTTCTTATCATTGAAGCATACTGGAAGTCGTGTTCATTCCTTTCTCTTGGTTTCCACGCCTGATTGCCTTCTGTAAACCCTAACCCTAATCCTTGATTACCTTCATATTGGATGCTCGGACTCGTCTTATCATCATCCATTGCATGATTCCATCTATACAGACACAGTTTGTCTCTACCCGAAGAAATGCTCATCAGACGTGGACAGAGATCTAGAGGAGGTACGGGAGAGTTTCATTAGTGAAGATTGCCAAATTGGAGTCGGATCTGGAGAAGCTTACAATCAATGAGTCAGATAACTTGATTGAGAAGATTGGAGAGTTCACTTGAATCAAGCTGCAGCTTGAGGAGTACGGGAGCACCATCAACAATCCCATCCATAAACTTCTTGGTAAGTTGCCTGCTTCCTTTGACTCTTTCTGGGATAATATTTATTTTCGTGATCCTCTCCTCCCTTTTGAGGAAGTTGCGAGTTATCTCCACGACAAGTGTATGCTTCGCGGAAAAGGCAAGTCGGAGTGTGCCTTTGTTGCCTTGACAAGGGAAAAGGAAACTCCACGAACAAGAAGAAGAACAACAACAACCAAAACAAAGGCAAAGGCAAGGGTAAACAGGATTCTAAGGAATCTAAGGGCAAAAGCAATGAATGTGATTACTGTGGCAGGTCAGGTCATACTGAGGCTCGTTGCTTTGCTCGTCGTGATGATTCTCGAGTAGCCAAAGCCAAGTATAAAGCCCAGGATGCTTCTAAAGCATCTGACAAGGACAACACCAAAGATAAAGGCAAAGTTTTAGAGGAGGGATATGCCAAAGTTGCATACATGGCAGTTGTAGATTCATCCACTTCTTCATAGGATTCATTGCTCGTGATCACAGATATGACTTCTCCTCAAGAGTTTAGTGACACACCTAAAGCGGCGGAATGGGTTGGTGATAGTGGTGCTTCTGCCCACATGACGAATCAGGCCCATATCTTGGAGGACTACCGGACTCTCTCTTCTTCAGTTCGTATCGGCGACAACTCTTCGCTTCCTGTCGCCGGTGTTGGTAATGTTTCTTTGGGTTCTTCTGCTACCTTACATGATGTTTTACATGTACCATAGATTTCCAAAAATCCGTTTTCAGTATACAAAGCTTCTCAGAAGGGACTTGGTGTGTACTTTGATGATGAGGTCATCGAAGTAATTGACAGGAAGACTCTCTCAGTTGTTGCCAATGGAGTCCATGATGGGGGTCTCAACAAGATCACCAATTTTTCTTCTCAAATCTCACACTGATTCCCATATTCATCATCTTTTCTCCCCCTTGATGGCTTTGGTTTCTGAGGCAGATACTTCTCTGTGGCATTCTCGCTTCGGTCATGTACCCATTGCTGCCTTACAAAAGTTCCATTCTAAGAAGGTTGTCAACGGACTACCTCAGCTCTGGTCTCTCTCACACATCTGCTCATCTTGCATGGGCAAGCATCATCGAGATGCATTTCCAGAGGAGGCCACTCATCGAGCAACCTGAAGACTGGAGCTTATACATGCAAATCTTACAGGACCTATGGAGGTTGAGTCTCTTGGCGGGGCTCGATATTTTCTTCTTCTTGTGGATGATTTCACTCGCAAAGTCTGGGTATGTTGTCTGGCTCGCTAGTCAGATGCTTTTGCCAGTTTCAGGACTTGGATCGCGATGGTGGAAAATCAGTCTGGGGGTAGAGTTTCATTACTCCAGACTGATAATGGTGGCGAGTTTGTACCATTTGATGACTTCCTTGCTTAGAAGGGCATTCACCGCGACAGACTACAATTCCTTACACTTCTCAGCAGAATGGAGTTGTGGAACGGAAGAACCGGACCGTCAAAGAGATGGCTCGTGCATTTTTGCATCATGCAGGTCTCCCTCTTGCTTTCTTGGGTGAAGCTGTGGCTACCTCAGTTTATCTCATTAATCGCTCTCTCACAAAAGCAGTTGAGGAGATGACTTCGGAGCAGGCTTTTATAGGCCACAAGTCTTCTGTTTCTCATCTTCGTGTTTTTGGTTGTGTTGCGTATGTGCATGTCCCAGATAAGAAAAGGACCACACTTGCACTGAAGTCAAAGAGGACAGTCTGAGATCCAAAGGGTACCGTTTTTGGGATCCGGAGGTTGATGACATCATCATTTCCCGTGATGCTCGGTTTGATGAGAGCTTGTTTGGCATTGATTCCTGTCCACCGGATGCATCTTCTGACATTCTGGATGATCCATTCCCGACAGATGCTAGTGATCTTTTACCTCTTCCACGTCCAGCTCCTCCTCCCCTTGCTGCAACCCCGGTGCCAGCTGCTCCTTCACAGTCACCCGATCCCATTGCATCAGCTTTTGCGACTCCCAGTCCCTTTACGAGTCCTGCTTTGACTTCGGGATTACCCTCACCAGTGCTTACCTCATTAACTCTTCCAGCAGCATCGGATGAGTCCTCTACTGCAGCTGGATCTTCTTCTTTACGCTTTGAGAGGAAGGTTGGCCTACCTCGGTGGGTTGAGCAACTCTTTAGAGATTTTGGTCTCACTGATGCACAACTCCATAACCAGATCTCTACCATCACCCTTGGACCTCGTCGTTCATCCACATCTCATTACACAGTGAATTATGCTCTCATGAGTTCTCTCCAGGAGATCGGTGAGCGTGAGAGTCCAGAGGAGGCTCTTTCACAGCCGCAGTGGCGGCAAGCCATGGAAGCAGAGGAAGTCAAGTTTCATGCAGATGGTACTTTGGACAAGTACAAAGCCCGCCTTGTTGCTGGAGGATATGCTCAGAAGGCAGGTGAAGACTTTGATGAGACATTTGCTCCTATAGCCAGGTATACCACCATCAGGATTGTTTTGCCTCTGGCTGCACACTTCAGATGGTGCATGTTCTAGATGGATGTCAAATCCGCTTTTCTGAATGGAGATTTAGAGGAGGAAGTTTATGTTGAGTAGCCTCCTGGTTTGTGATTCAGGGACAGGACACCCATGTGTATCTTTTGTAGAAGGCTCTTTATGGTCTCAAACAGGCACCCTGTGCTTGGTATCAGAAGATTGATGCCTTCTTGTTATCTCTTGGCTTTGAGAGGGCATATGTGATAGCAATCTCTATGTGGTTCTTTCTGATAGAGATATTTGTGTCATTGTTTTGTATCTTCATGACCTCATTCTTTGTGGCTCAGATATTGGGTTGGTTACACAGGTTCAATCCAAGCTTTCAAAGACATTTGAGATGACTGATCTTGGCCTTCTACGTTATTTTCTTGGGCTGGAGGTTTGGCAGAAAGATGATTGTATCTTCATTTCTCAGCAGAATTATGTGAAGAAGCTGCTCTCACTTTATGGGTTGTCAGATTGGACACCTCTCTCTTGTCCCATGGATCCCAATGCCAAGTTATCCAAGGAGGATGATACACCCTTGGTGGATTCTAGAGAGTACAGGCAGATTGTTGGCTCGTTGCTTTACCTTGCCAACACCGTCTAGACATCTCCTATGCTATGAGTGTCCTTAGCCAGTTCTCATCAGCCGCTCGAAGGTCTCATTGGTAGATAGCTTTGAGAGTTCTTCGTTATCTTCGAGGTACTTCAGATTATGGCATCACCTACTCTTGTGCTGCGGATTTGGTTGGCTTCACAGATTCTGATTGGGCAGGCTGTATTGATACTCGGAGGTCTACATCTGGATATTGCTTCATGCTTGGTTCTGGATTGGTTTCTTGGAAGTCTCAGAAGCAGAGGACTGTTTCTGCTTCTTCCATTGAGGCTAAGTATAAATGTTACCTTCTCTCCTCTACTGAGGCACTTTGGATTCATCAGATTCTGGAGCATTTGTGCTGTGTTGACACTTCCTTGGTTACTATTTTCTGGGATTCTTAAAGTGCTATTGCTCTAGCACAAAATCCTGTGATACGAGGACGATCCAAGCATATTGAAGTGCATTATCATTTTGTACGCGACTGGATCGAGTTGGGACTTCTTCAACTGGCCTACTATTCTACCAAGGACAATGTGGCTGATCTCTTCACCAAACCACTTCCGAGAGCTACTATGGAGGTGTTACTTCAGCGTGTTGGTATTGGACCGCCCCTTTGGCCGACCGCCCCTTTGGCGTTGAAGAGGCGGTGTTGGATTATATCATCTCCAGATGGTCTACATCACCATTTTCATGCTTGTATTTGCCAATTATGAGGCCGTGCATTGGCATATCTTAGCAGATATTATTCAGCATTTTTCTACCATTTTAAAGGTATTTTTCAGCATTTCACAGCATTTTATGGCATTCACTTGAGGTCATCAGTAGCTGCTACTGCTTCTTACCATTGTACAGCACCTACGGGCTTCCCTCGTGCTCAGTTTTCAGCAATAAACATCAGTTTCCAGCATTTACAGGTCTTGTACTTCAGCCTACACCTGTGTTTTCTATTTGCTTCACTTTCTTTCATGCCTTGCGTTGATAGCCTGGCTGCTTCAATAGTATGCTGAGCTGACGGCTGCTTGATGATGTTGGTTGATGTAGATTGTGATGATCAACCGGGCTGCTGCAGCGATGTGCTGTGCAAGGAGTAGAGCCGGCTGCTGATATGCGGATGGTTGCTGGGCTGTTGCTGTTGTGCAGGGGGAGGAGGGCCGGCTTGATTGAGTGTGGATGGTTATGTTGGAGAGGAGGGGCACCGGCTTATATAGTGCTGCCCCCCACTAATACCAGGTCGGCTGGCCCTGGTCCGCCACCCAACCCAACTTGATAAAAAGGCCTTTTTAAGGCCTTTGTAAGGCTTTTAATTGAGGCCTTTGGGCTCCCTTTTTGGGCCAATTCTGGGCTGGTTGTCACACCCCCCCCTCTGAGGCCAAAAGGGGACCATGAGAGAAGATGAAGAAGATGATAATTGGGTGAAGAGGAACATGATGAAGTATTTGGCTTTGAGTAGGGTTGGTTGTTGCGGGTGTAGATCATGTGTCTTGGTCTTTTGTAGAGTCTTTTGAGTTTGGGCTGTACTGGATCAATGCCACAAAGTAGAGGTAGAAGGCTGCAAACGCAGGACTGCAGTAGATGTAGGTGTGCTACTGAATACTGAGGGAGCAGAAACGCTGCAGAGGTGTGCTGCACAGGGTGGTAGAGCGCCGATTGATGATGATTCAATGATGAAGCAAGAGGTGAGAACGCTGGTGGTGGATGATGATGCAGGTTGCCTTGCGGTGATAGCATGGCTGCTGCAATAGTATGCTGAGCCAAAGGCTACTTGATGACGTCAGTTGATGTAGATTGTGATGATCAGTTGGGCTGGTGCAGAGATGTGGTGCGTAGGGACGAGAGCCGACTGCTGATATGCGAATGGTTGTCGGGCTGCTGCTGTTGTGCAGGGGGAGGAGCGCTGGCTTGATCAAGTGTGGATGGTTATGTTGGAGAGGAGGGGCACAAGCTTATATAGTGCTGGCCCCCACTAATACCAGGTCACCTGGCCCTGGTCAGCCAGCCAACCCGACCTGGTTAAAAGGCCTTTTTTAGGCCTTTGTAAGGCTTTTAATTGAGGCCTTTGGGCGCCCTTTTTGGGCCAATTTTGGACTGGTTGTCACACATACATACAGAGACTGCATATACGGTTTGGTCTTAAAGAATGTAAGCTTGCTGCTACACCAATAGAGACAGGTGCTAGGCTTAGTCTCTAGGATGCACGTGAACCATTTGATGTATCCCTTTATGAGTAGGTTGTTGGGTGCCTTGTCTATCTATGCAATACGAGGCCAAACATTCGGTTTGGGGTCTCCTAGGTAAGCAAGTTTATGCACAGTTCCGGATGTAAGCATTGGCAAGCTGCCAAGCGAGTATTTCGATACTTATAGGGCACTTAGTTCCATGGGCTATTCTATGCTAAGGGGTTTGATATTCATCTGCATGCTTTCATTGACTCTGGTTGGGCTGGATGTTATAACACGTTAGTGTAAACTAGTGGCTTTTGCTTTCGTCTTGGTGATTCATGTATATCATGGCTCAACAAGAAGCAACCAACGATGGCCACTTCGAGATGTGAAGTTGAGTACAAGATAGCTTTTATAGCGACTATGGAGTGTGTATGGCTAAGATGCCTTTTGACAGATCTTGGTGTTGGACAGCGGCCCCCCACCTCCATCTTCATTGACAGCTAGCGTGCATTGGCAAGTGGCTTTTGCTTTCGTCTTGGTGATTCATGTATATCATGGCTCAACAAGAAGCAACCAACGATGGCCACTTCGAGATGTGAAGTTGAGTACAAGATAGCTTTTATAGCGACTATGGAGTGTGTATGGCTAAGATGCCTTTTGACAGATCTTGGTGTTGGACAACGGCCCCCCACCTCCATCTTCATTGACAGCTAGCGTGCATTGGCAATTGTGAGGAACCAAGTGTCTCATGCTTACATAAAGCACATTGAGGTTCATTATCATTATGTTAGGGAGAGGCTCAGTGCGAGATTAGCTTGGCTTATATCTCTACACACGACAAAGTGGTAGATATTCACGAAGGCTTTCTCACAAGAGAAGTTAGCTTGCAAAGCTTTGGGCTTATTGCCATATGTTGATTAGCCACATGATCCTCGTGCATGTTAACATCATCACTACAGAGGGGATTTGTAGCCATTTATATGGTAGTGATGTGTGGATGTAGGCTAATAATGGGCCGGGATACTTTTTCCCTCCGTAGGAGTTTTTCCTCTCGAGCATGTGTACACACTCTTATGAGTGAGTGTGTAAGTGATCTTATCATGGCACTTCACTCGAACTTCTTATTCTCATTAACCTACTTTGAGTTTTGTGTTCCTTTGAATCTCTGCTTGCTTGCCGCATCTGTGTGTGTTGCTACCTTTGTCTCCACTCCAATAGATGGCATTGTTATGTTGCAGTCCAAGCCCATAAAAGGGCTCTTGAAGAGGTTTAAACTTAAGGACTGTAAGCCCGTTTCCACTTTGATGAAACCAAATGCTAGGCCGAGCCTTCATGATGCTAGTAAATCATTTGATACCATGATTTACAACCAGGCTGTTGGATGCTTGATTTACTTGTGCAATATGAGACCGGACATTCAGTATGGTGTGTCCGAGCTAAGCAGATTCATGCATAGCCCAAGATCTAAGCATGGACAGGCTATGAAGAGTGTCTTCAGGTACTTATAGGGTACCTAGTCTCTTGGATTGTTCTATGCCAGGGGGGGTGATATTTGTCAAAGTCATGTGGCAGCACCACGCATACCACCCCAAGGCACCGAGCAACGTCAGTGGGGCTGGGCTCCCATCTCCCAACTGTTGCTTCCCCCAAAAACTCGACCGGAGGAGATATCTATGCCAAGGTGCCAACACACCCTATATATGGCTCTTTAACTTCCCATGCTCTTGCATATGGGATAATCCACCACTTCCAGTCATGCGACAACCCAAGAGTAGCTACACAAATTGCCACCTCCAACACCCTCCTTCAATTCGAGCACCTCGATCAAACAGAGGTTAGGATTGCCTGGGACCACACATGCCAAGCTCTGATACCACGTCAAAGTCATGTAGCAACAACATGCACACCACCCCAAGGCACTGAGCAACGTCCGTGGTTGGGCTCCCATCTCCCAGTCGTTGCTCCCCCCAAAAACCCGGCCGGAGGAGATATCTATGACAAGGTGCCACCACACCCTATATATGTCTCTTCGACTTCCCATGCTCTTGCATATGGGATAATCCACCACTTCCGGTCATGCGACAACCCAAGAGTAGCTACACAAATTGCCACCTCCAACAATATTTACTTGCATGCTTTCAACGATTTAGATTGGGCTGATTGTTTTGACACCCGAGTGTCCATTAGTGGTAATTGCTTTCTTTTCATGCATATCTTGGTCGAGCAAGAAGCAACCAACAATGGCCACTTCATCTTGTGAAGTTGAGTACAGAGGCAACATTCATAGCAACAGTTGAGTGTGTATGGCTTAGAAGACTATTGGCATATCTTCTTGTGGGATCAGAATCAGCTACACCCATCATAGTCACAGGGGACGGCGGGGACGGTGCCTAGGAACGTTGGGACGCCGACACGGGACGGCGCAGGGACGGGGACGGACGGACGTCCCCTGACGGGCGTTTCAAACAGGGGACGGCGCAGGGGACGGCGCAGGGACGGGGGACGCCTGTCGGGGACGGCCTGTGCGGGGACGGCAGATAGCCGTTGCGCCTGCGTCGCCTGCGCCCGTTTCTGGCCGTTGCGCCTGCCTGCCGCGTGCCTGTCATTGTAGCCGTTTATGGCTGTTGGGCTTGGGCTCTACTAGCCGTTTATGGCTGTTGGGCCTTGGCCCTCTCTCTCTCTTGCCTATCTATATAAGAGCCCACCTCTACAAGGCTACAAGCTGCCACACACAAGTTCATTGCTCATTGCTCAAGCTTCTTGAATCTTCTCTCGAGTCTCTTCCAACTTCCAAGTTCCAAGCTCTAGGGCCTAGGCTCTCACCTCTCCCTCAAGCCTCTTGAGTCTTCCAACTTCCAAGCCTCTAGGCTCTCTCTCTCTCTCTCTCTCTCTCTCTCATTCCTCAAGGCTCTCTCTCTCTCTCTATCTCTCTCTCTCTCTCTCTCTCACTCCTCAAGGCTCAAGAGTCAAGCGGCAAGCCATCTTCAACCATGGCATCCTCCTCACGTGCCGGGGCTTCTCGTAGAAGGACAACGGGATGGACATGGTGGGAGGAGGTAAACTACACCACATCCGTTCATGGAGGCGGTTCTCGGCCATGGGTATGCAAGCTTTGCCCGTACCGGCGAACGGGTGGCGCCGACAAAGTGCGAGCCCACCTCTTGCATGAGAGTGGGCATGAGGTGAGGTTTTGCACGAATGTCACGCCCGAGAAGAGACGGGAACTTCTTGACAAGCTTAGCGTCTACGAAGCGGTCGAAGCGACAAGAAGGACACCACGAGTGGCCGTGGATCCCGCGACGATGGGGAGAGGAACTCAAGCCTCTGCCATGGAGTCATGTGGTGGATCGGGATCATGCACACCATCACCTTCGCCATCAAGTCGGAATGTTACTCCATCCACGACACCGGCACCCTCCATCTCCACGGCCTCTCAATCATTACGTGGCCCACGGCGACAATCTACACTTGGGGAGAATTGGAACCCCAAGTTGAAGGAGGAGGTGGATATGGCGGTGGCCCGCTTCTTCTTCCACGACCACATTGCCTTTCAAGCGGCTAGGTAAGTGCAATCGATCATTGCCAATTCATCATTCATGTTTTCATCATCCTAGTCTCCTTCTCATTAGTAAATTACTTTCTTGAATAGGTCGGAATACTTCAAGGTAATGGTTAAGAAGATTGGGGAGTATGGCTCAACCTATACGCCCCCCTCATCCGAGAGCTTGCGTACTACATTGCTCGACAAGGAGAAGCGCATTGTAGAGCAAGCGGCCGACAACACAAAGCGGCAATGGGAGAGGAACGGAGTCTCCCTCATTGTGGATGGATGGAGTGACACCTGCAAGAGGAGTATTCACGGCGTGGTTGCATATTCTTGTGGAGAGATGTACTTCATCTCATCTCATGATGCATCCGGCACTGGGAAGAGCGCGGATGTGCTTGCGGCGGAGTGGGCTACCACCATGGAGATCGTTGGCCCCGAGCATGTAGTGGGCTTTGTTGCGGATGGGGAGCCTTCCAATAGGGCGGCAGGAGCTATTCTCCAAAGTATGTATGGACATGTCACGGTGTCCTTTTGTATGGCTCATTGCCTAAACAACCTCCTCAAGGACATCGGGGCATTACCATGGATCAGCCCGCTCATTGAGGAGGCCAACACCATGGTCTCCTTTGTCCTCAACCACCAAAGACTTCGGCATGAGTTCAACAAGAGGTCCTGTCTCTCTCTCCTCAAATATTCCGACACCCGGTTTGCCTACAACTTTCTCATGTTGGGCCGGTTGAAGGATTGTAGTGGTGCTTTGAGGGGGCTTTTCCTTAGCGACGAGTTTGTCGCCATGCAAGAGTCCCATACAAACACTGGCCAAGAGTGTAGGCTACGGGCGGATGACGCCTCTTGGTGGGAGCGTGTGAAGACCACAGATGCTATGGTGAGGCCCATAGTCCACCTGTTGAGGATTGTAGACGCTATGCAGCCATGCATAGGCAAGGTCTACGAGGCCATGGATCGCATGATAGAGAAGTTGAAAGACTTCGTGCCTGACGAAGACAGATACGAGGAGATCCATGCCTTGTGTCTAGGAAGGTGGAATTCCTACTACTCTCCATTGCATGCAGTAGCTTATGTGGTGGACCCAAAATTCCAAGGCAACAAGCAGGAGAGCGACCGGGAGGTGAGCGCTGGATGGAGGATCATCTTGGATCGTCTTGTGCCTGATGCATCGGTTAGGCGCAAGATCAGGGACCAGCTTTCGATGTACAGGTCATTTCATGGCTCCTATGGCTGTCATGATGCACAGGTTGACCGCTCCAAAGTTGGTGCTGCTCTATGGTGGGAGGACTTTGGTTCAGATGGACCGAAGCTGTAGCAGCTTGCCATCCGCATACTTAGCCAGGCCGTCAGCTCCTCTTGCTTGGAGCAACTTTGGAGTACCTACAGCCACATTGCCTCTAGGAAGAGGAACCGACTCGGGGTAGAGCGTGCCAATGACCTTGTCTTCGTCAGCACGAACTTGCGAATGCTTTGCAAGAGCATGACCAAGAAGGCAGATTCCTTCACCGAGTGGGAGATGAGTCAACAAGAAGAGCAACGGGAGGATGAGGTGCAGGAGCAGCATGCCAGTGAGGATGAGACTGAGGATGAGCTTGATGCTTCTTTGGCAGCCGCACAAGCTACCCATGACCATGAGGCGAGCACTTCACGTGGATGATCATTCATGGATCATGATTCATGGGCCTTACTACTTAGCTCTAGCCTCTAGCCTCTAGTCTTCAGCACTTTTTTGTCATTGACTCATTTGAGTCCGTCCTTGTATTTTGCCTCCTTAAGGCTTAGTCCTGACTCCTGAGTCCTGACTCTTGAGTCATGACTCATTTTGTATCTACTTAATTATTAATATGACTCAAAATCTTAGCATTTTAGTGTAAATTTGTGCTCATTTTGATGTGCTTCCAAAGTAGAATAAGTGCAGAGTAGAAAATTAAAAAAAAAAAGTATTTTTTGAGTGCCGTTCCCTCCCCCGTCCCCGTTCCCTACTTATGGCCGTCCCCTGTCCCGTCCCCGTCCCCGTCCCCGTCCCCGTCCCCCGTCACCGTCCCCCGTCCCTTGTGACTATGACACCCATTCTCACTCATCGTCAGAGTGCTATCGCTGTGGCACGGAGTTTAGTTTTCCATGCTCATACTAAGCACATTGAGGTGCACTACCATAATGTTAGAGAGAGGCGATGGATCAGAATCAGCTACACCCATTCTCACTCATCGTCAGAGTGCTATCGCTGTGGCACGGAGTTTAGTTTTCCATGCTCGTACTAAGCACATTGAGGTGCACTACCATAATGTTAGAGAGAGGCGATGCATGCAGGAGAGATCAGCCTTGTTTATGTCTCTACACACGACAACATTGTAGATCTGTTCACCAAGGCACTGCCAAAGGAGAAGTTTGAAGCTTTCTGAAAAGCTTTAGGCTTACTATCTTTTAGAGATTGATTTGCTAGATCTGTGTACACGTTCACATAAACACCATGGGGAGGATTTGTGAGATTTATAGTACTGACCATGTGAACTAGGGACACCGGTGCACCTTTTACCTTCACACTGAAGGTTTTTTCCCCCCCGCGTGTGAACACACTCTTTTAGAGTGTATGAAGTGACTTATCACGTCACTCACTTTTCAATCATAATCTCATCTTACAAAGCTTTTCAATGGCAGGTTTCATTCGTCTTTCAAAAAAATAATAATTCTGGTTCATTCTGCAGTTCTGTGTTTTACCTTGGTGAAATTTCAAACGTAAAGTATTTTTGCTTCTACCCAAATTTGTTAACATTTATGAAAAACTATTTGTGATGCTAGGTTTCTAAATGATATGAAGCTGGCATACTCAGCTACAGACCTCGTGGTGACTAGCTCCGGAGCAATTACATGCAGTGAGTTGCTTATTTCGGGGAAGCCGTCGATACTGGTGTGTTCAAAGTTTTTTATTTTACTAAGCATGATTAAAGAGTTAAAGCTGAAAATAAGGAGTAATGACTGGAAGTCGAGCTGTGTTGCATGGATGCTCAAAGCCTCTATTAAATAGAGGGCGAAAGTTTTCAATTGAATAGTAATGCCTCTTGGAAAATGTGTGATTCATGAATGAACAGTTCTCTTTTCAGGTGACCCATTGCTTGGGTCATGACCTCTCAGAAAGTGTCCTTTCTTGAAATAAAATAATAATAATAAAAGAGCTCAAGTCACAATTATGACATTCCCTCCCAATTGCTTTTGCAAATATGATTTTGTTGTCTTCTTGCGTGAAATGTTGAACCCATGTGGTAGCATATTTTCTCTTCAAGGGTGTGAAAATCCAGTCTTTTGTTGAACTTGGTATTGGATAGTTGCAAATATGTCTTTTGCTCGAGATTCTTCACAACTAGGCATGAAGCTAGCCTTTGGAATGTTATGTACTCACCCTGAAGATTCCACCTTAGGTCTGTTGGGATTCGGAGTCTCATGTGTGTGTGTGTGAACAGCCCCTAAAAGGGTTAAAGTGCTAGATGGTGTGAACACACTCTTATAAGTGGATAAGATAAGTGTTCCATGTGGCATTCACTTATTAGAGTTTGATATTTGTGTGGGTCAAAAGATAAGGCTGCAAGCCTACATAAGCATTGTCCTTGGTGAGTGAAAATCACTTCTATCAATCTAATCATATCATTCGTGCAATACTCTCACTCTTTGAGCATTGTCTCCCTCCCTCCTTTTTTTTCCATAATGGTTGGTTGATTAGATTTTGAAAATGTAATACAAAGCAAAGGTCTGCTTCTCCTCTGTTGGAGACCTCCAGATTCTCGTCGAGATGAGAACTCCCTGCTTGAAGAGGTGTTGGTCACCTCGTGTGATTACTTGGCCAGAGAAGAATAATTGTAGACGGCAATTCAATCGTATGACGAGATTGGGTGTTGTGAGGATGTCTGATACTTTGTTGCTTGGGTGGGTGCAAATGTTATCATTCCGCCGTGCTCGTCATAGATTTCGTGTGCCTCGAGGTTATAGGTGTATTTGGTTGCAGTTTCAGCAACAAGTGCAGTCTCTGGGACGCCTTCCTAGGATGGATTCTTCTCATGCATGGGATGATTGGGTGTTGGGTCGCAACACTAGGCTGTTGATGGCTTTCGCTAATGTTGTATATCATCTTTTGGTCCAAGAGAAGAGATGGCTTGTAGAAAAAGCTAAAAAAGTATGGACTGTTAAGAAAACGGCCTCTTGGTGGAAGTGCATCCTATTCTGTGGTTGGCATTCCAAGCTTCTTTTGCAGGGCAAAGTGTTTATTTGGCGAGTCATGGCTGGGGGCTTGTCTTTGGCCACTGCCCTTCGGCGTCGGAGACTTTCGAATGGCAATTGTTTCTTTTGCCAGACTTGTCCAGAATCTAGTTGGCATAGGTTTATTTCTTGCCCGGTGGCTTGCCGGATATGGGAGTTCATCTCTTCTGTGTGGCAAATGGTGACTGGACACACTTTGTCACTCAGGCAGTGGGTATTTGGACATGATCAGCCAGGGGGGAACAATCAGCAACACGAGGTCTTTTTTGTTTTCTTTCGATGGTTGGGTCTTTGGCATAAGTGGCTCATGCGAAATGCTTTCATCTTTGATTCACAATTAGGGGTGAAAGGTCATGTCCAGCATGTTCGTGGTCTATTGCTTTGGCAAGTTTCTTCTTTGATCAATGCACATGTTATCACTAGGGCGCAAGCTGACCCCTGGTTACATGCTCTTCGTACGGTGGGCATGCCTCATGTGGCCTTTTAGTGTGTGCTCTCTCTCTCTCTCTCTCTCTCTCTCTCTCTCTCTCTCTCTCTGTGCACACACTCACACCATGGATCTCTTTGATCCTCCATAGCTCAGGTTTGTACCTGTGCAAACTCTAACCCTAATCTACAATTGGTATCATAGATTTTTTGGGATTTTCTGATTTTTAGGGTTTTCACCTGTCTCAGCCTGGCCTGCTCCACCCGGTCAGAAGAGGTGGCATTACTGGCCAGGTCGCCATCTCAGCTGTTCGTATGATGCCCTTTGCCTCGCCACTCATATCTGCCCGCCCTCCTACGCTGGCCCATCTCCGCTCTTTGCAGCCTGTAGCTTCCGACTGTAACAAAGCCTGCAGGCAGCTGAGGTAGCTACTGCTCATCGTCATCTCCCATCACCTGCTGGCTGATCTGCTGATTGTCGTCTTCAGCCCACCGCTGGACTTCGCTGCCCTCTATGCAGTATCTGCAGCCCGCCATCAACCTGCTGTAGTAGCCTGCCACCTGTGCATCGCCTCTGCAGTGCCATACCACTACTGTTGCTGCTGCTACAACCGCAGCCAACATTACTATAGTCTCCATCATCTGTCTTCCATATGCTGCTCTACAACTGCCACCTCCATTTGCAGTAGATTCAGACCTACTGTCCATGAGAGTTGCTGTCTGTTTATGGTCTTGTGAAGATGTTTAATAGAGCATATAGTGTCATTAGAGAGAGAGACACCACCATCTTCAGTGGACATCCCTCACTCTGCCAGATCATGGAGACCGCAGACCAGTGCAGATTCGGCCAGTTCTTGCTAGAGACACAGCGCCACAGAGAGACATTGCTACGGACTCATACCACAGGAAGAGGTGGGCGACAGCTCCAGCTCCAGCTCCAGCTCCAGCTCCAGCTCATTGATTTCTTCCAGAGATCTATCCTAGTGCCTACCTTGACATAGGAGGGGGTTACACTTCAGCGCGCTGCGGACCTCCGAGCCAGACGGAGACTGAGAGCACCAGGCTACCAGACTCCCAGACTACATCAGAGGGAGATCACAGAGATACGGGCTCGACATCAGCACCATATCCAGGAGCGGCTCGCTCCGAGGGATTTTTGCCTCGCCATCGTCTATGTATCACATATTGCTCCCCCATTATGGTACTGGTTGGAGCTAGACAGATCTGCATTGATTCTTGTATACCCTACACATATAGGTTGCATACTGAGCCTCTAGCAGTAGTGCTCCATCCATCACACCCCCCCACTAGCTCAGTACTTTCATAGTTTATTTCATGTTCATTTTGTCCTTTTTTTCTGGACATCCAGAGGACATTGACAGTTGTACATTGATTTGTCTCATAGGTTGAGTTCGGCCTCTAGTAGACGTTAATACAGCTTTCTTTCTTTCTTTCTTTCTCTCTCTCTCTCTCTCTCTCTCTCATATGGAGGTGCACCGTATATTATGAGATTCGAGGGAGGTTCCATTTTCTCCTCAGAGAAGGGTTTGGACCCTTATCTAAGATCATGGATTACCTAGATCAGCGGTGCATGAGCCTCTTCCTATCAGAGCTTCATCACCATAGAGACTCACCGATTAGGGAGTCCAAACCCCATGGGAGACATCCACCCGGCCCCAAGCAACCATCACTCAGTTCTTTTGACCTCGAGAGGACGCCCAACCAGTCATGGTTGACATATCCACAGCCTCATGGAGCCTCTTCCTATCAGAGCTTCATCCCATAGAGACTCACCGATTAGGGAGTCCAAACCCCATGGGAGACATCCACCCGGCCCCAAGCAACCATCACTCAGTTCTTTTGACCTCGAGAGGACGCCCAACCAGTCATGGTTGACATATCCACAGCCTCATGGAGCCACACATTCTCAAGTGCCCAACCCCCCACCACACCCTACTCTGGTGTGACTCTAGACCGGGCCACGACACTACAACGACTCGATGTACCAGGCTCCTTGGACCTTGCCAGCAACAAGACATCAGCCTCAGCTTGAGGAGATCTTGGAGAGGCACAGAGCCACCTTCCCACCTCCGACGGATTGGCAGAGCCTTCTATAGGCCACCTCCATGCTTGATATCCTTGATGGCCCCCTTCCCCCTACAGGGGCTTAGCTCCATAGGTTGTATGATGATGATGGTCCCACTTTGTATCATATGGCTCAGATTTGACATTCCCAACTCATAGCTCCATAGTTGCATTCCATACCCGTACTCATCCAATGTGTACCTTCAATACTTTCCGTACCACTCCATACGTACCATCTCAATAGTTAATAGATTTGTTTTCATTTCAGTATTACCATTGTCTTTCATGCTATTTTTGTATGGATGGAGATATTTCTTATTTTACATACATACATACATACATACATGTATGTATGTATGTATGTATGTTATATATATATATATATATATATATATATATATATATATATATATATATATATAATACACACACACACACACACATTTTTTTTGTTTTTTGGTAAATCCATGAACAGTATATTATCAATGAAATTTACATGAGTCTCCAAAACGGAGAGCCTCAACGGGAAATCAGAAGCAAAGAGAAACTATTTCCAGGCATGACTGATGAAGATCTCCTTGGTGGCAAGCATCATACGTAAGGAGCTTCTAAAATACTGATAAGATTGCAAAAACGGTTTCCCAAAATATCTCATGTTGTGATCCTGCCATATGGTCCAAAAAGCCCAATATCTGACCCAGTACAAAAGTAAAGAGTAATGGACCGTGGTTGTAGGGAGTCTGCCAAAAAGCCAAAAGTGTTTCCCAAAAAAGGAGTTAGGGAAACGAAGGCGAAGTAACATAGAAATTTTGCGGATGAAGGCCTTAGTGCTGGAGCACATCCAAAACAAATGAGGCACCGTTTCAGAAGGGGCCATGCATCGAAGACAAGAAGCAGATGCAATCCTTCGTTTAGCAAGAGTGACCCCCACAGATAAGGAACCTGTAAGACAACGCCATAGGAAAAGCTTTTGCTTGAGAGGCAATTTACTCCTCCATAAATTGCGAAGATTCTTTCGCCACCAAGCAAGTGATTTTGTCATATGCCAAAGAGAATTAGCATGTGAATGAATCCATGGTGATGGCTGGAGGAAAGAGTATGTCGTCCTAACCGTTAGGTCAGAAAGAATAATAGGACGAGAATTTGAGCCCATCGGGTGTAACTGCCAATCCTGCAAAGGAGGGATGGGAAGAAAAGGCTGCAGCCATGGTTGTCACGGTATGAAAATACGATACCGTACGGGAATTTTTGGTACGATATGAAATTTTCGGATACCGTACGATAAAATACGGTTTTTATTTTTTACACTTACAAGCTATGGAGCTTCAAGCTTGAATGTGAGGGAAGGTTGGGAGGGGAGGAGTCTACAGTGCTTGAGAAACCAGTACATGGATATGTGTCTCTCCCGGTTGGATCTCCCGATTGTCTCCAAAAAAGAACCTGGATGGGTAATGCAATACCAAAGGTCTCCCAGTGTAGCGTTTATGACTAAGGGACCGTCCTTGCACAAATACGAGGAGTGCATCTAGGGTGATAAGTTTAGGGACTCCTCTCTAGATCAAAATGGCCATGTCCAAATGTTCTCCCTCGTGCATAACTTGAGAATCTAATTGTCTAGCCTACCTATACCAGGGATCCCCAAGTGATGTAGCAAGATTCTCTCATCCTACCAATCAAGTGTACACTACCAGTCTACCTCGCCAGATTTTTTAGGTCTCTCCACAACCCCATATGGAATACTGAGTGGACACGAAAGTTGCGAAGTATTGCGAGCATTTGGGATCTTCGTAAAGCAGGGTTTCTATTTTTTTTAGCATTTGGAATTTTTTTTTCAAGGAAAAAAATTTTTGGAAAAAAAAACTCGTACCGTACGATATCGTACGAATTCGTACGGTATCGTACCGTACGACTCGTACGTACGTAATGGATAGGAAGCCATAGCCTGAGGGAAGGAAAGCATTTGACCAGTAGCATCAACAACATCATTTATGCACCTAATCCCCAATTTGCTGAGATTGTATGCCCGAATCGGCTCTTGCAGGGCCAATGGAGAATCAAAAACAGCACTCCAGTAAATGCTTTCCTGCCGAAGGGAATTGGCATGAGACAAAAGGAAGGGTGCCCAATGAGCATGCGAAAGGACCTGTTTCCAATCGCAAATAAGTGAAGTGGCAAAAGGGCAGCCCGGGATAGAACCTACAAATCTGCTCAAAATGACCTCCTAGTGATCAATGTTTTCCATAACAGCT
>NC_141070.1:6020000-6222500 GCF_041138505.1 Cibotium barometz
AGTCAACTCTTCATCTTATGTGAGCATTTACTCTTTTTTTGGAGATTTTCTTTTATTCTTCCATTTATCTCCTCCCTACATTTGGATTAATCTAATTGGTTCATAGGAACCTTAATTCAAAAATTTCAAAAAATCTGGACCCTTAGACTAAGGTCCTTTTTACTTGATTTCAATTTATTCCAATTGCACATTGATTTTTTTTTGAATATCTGTTTCAAGGGAAACCATTTTAGACACTAGGAGGATTTTTATATCAAAAAATATCTCAATTTTGAATTACCTTCCTCTAGATATTTTCTCTCTCTAGACATTTTCTCTCTCTAGACCAAAATAGGGTAAAACAGGATCTTTCTTTTATTTCAGATAGGGGAATAATTATAAGATCAGAAGGGAAGGTTCTTACACCTGCACACCTCAAAAGCCGGAGGGAGGAATCTTACAGCAGTAGAGTTCTGCAATTGCTACGTAAACATAAACTCTATGCCAAGAAGAGCAAATGTACCTTATTTACTCATCAGATTGAGTATCTTGGATTTATTGTCTCCCAAGATGGTATCTCGATAGACCCCACCAAGGTCAAGGATATATTGGAATGGCCACCCCCTAAATTAGTCCGCGAAGTTTATGGATTTTTGGGAATCACAGGACAGTACATGATTTTCATTAAAGATTATGCACCGGTAGCTAGATGGATCTTCTTAAGAAGGATTGCAAAATAGTGTGGTTGCCAATTATCCCACTCATGATTTAGAGCTCTTAGCACTTGTTCATTGCCTCAAATTATGGAGACATTATCTCCTGGGGGGCAAATTCTAGCTCGAACTGACCACAAGAGTCTGAAGTGGATCTTCACCCAGCCTAACCTCAACATGAGGCAGAGAAGATGGATTGAAATCCTACAAGAATATGACTTCAACATCAAATTTTTCCCTAGAAAAGATAATGTGGTAGCAGATGCACTCAATCACAAATCCTTCTTGAGTGCAATTTTGATGCCAAATGATCCAATACTGGACAAGGTCAAAGAAGTATCATCTCGTGATCCTAATTACCAGAGGATGGTGAAGTTAGTAGAAGAAGGAGGAACTTTAGAGAAAGAGAAAAATCTAATCAAGGGGTACTTTAACCATGATGGGAGTCTTTACTTCAATAAAAGGCTATGTATTCCTAAGGATCTAGCTCTAAGGAAGCTAATCCTCCATGAAGCTCATGATAGCCCTATTGTAGGGTATCCAGGTGTTATGCAAAAACATTGAATGTTGTAAGGAGGAGCTATCATTGGGTAGGCGTGAAAAATGATGTCCTTTGATACTTGAAGCAATGTCTCTCATGTCAAAGGATCAAAGCTGAAAGAGTCAAGATGCGTGGGAAGCTTCAACCCTTGGATATCCCCCGGATAAAGTGGGAATGCATAAGCATGGATTTTGTCACAAGTCTCCCCATTGTACAAGGAGGATATGATTCCATATTAGTGGTGGTGGACTTGCTTACCCAAAGTAGCTCATCTTATACCAACAAAGAAAACCTTCAAAGCTTCTGATGTTGCCCAATTATTTGTCAAAGAGGGCTTCAAGCTTCATGGTCTTCCGAAAAGTATAGTCAGTGATTGGGAGGATTATGATTTCACTTCAAAGTTCTGGTAGTCCTTATTTCAAACCTTTGGAACCCAGCTTTGCTTTAGCACAACTTATCATCCAGAGACCAATGGCCAAACTGAGAGAGTCAACCAAGTAATTGAAGACATTCTCAAGACATATTGTGGATGGAAACCAAGAAGATGGATTCAATACTTTCCTCTGGTAGAATTCACTTATAATACATCTTATCATTAGAGCATAGGAATGTCACCATTCAAACCACTCTATGGGCAAGAATGTTTATCTCCTCTAAATTTCTTTGATCCAACCATAAGACTTGAGGCATCCAAAAAAATGCTCGAAGATATGGAAGAATAAACCAAGGCAATCCAAAAAGATATTAAAGCTGCTCAAGATCGGTAAGAACATTATGCTGACACAAGGAGGTCTGAAACGATCTTCAAGGAAGAAGGAGACAAAGTTCTTCTACAAGTGCGACCCCAGCGTAGTTCTCTGTCACTTGGAAAATATAAGAAACTTGGTTCAAGATATTGTGGGCCCTATACAGTTATCAAGTGTTTGGGTAAAAGTGCCTATATAAACTCCAACTCCCAGCTCATATCAAGGTCCACAATGTATTTCATGTAAGTTTGTTAAAGCCTTATGTACCTAGTCTCAATCATATTCTTGATGATGAACAAGTTTTAATCCCAACTCAAGAAGTCCTTGAGTTGTAGTCTAGTAGGATCATAGATTCTAGAGAAAGGCAACTCCGTCATAGAATTCTTGTAGAACATCTAGTACAGCTTTAGAAAGATTACCCCGAAGAAGATGTAACTTGGGAAGATGAAATGACACTCTTAAAGGATTACCCCGAATTTAGACTACGAATTTAGACTAGATGAGGACATGTTGATTTCTTTAAGGGGGGAAGGATGTAACATGCTCATCTTCAATTTAATACTACATGCCCATGAATTTATGGTATTTTGTGAGATGTAAAATCAACAATTTCAATAAACGAGTTGTTTCCACTTAGAATCTTAGAATTCTGAGTCTAAATTCAAAATCTGAGCATGACTTTACCCTTATTTAGGATTTTATAGCATCCAAAATGGACATCGGATCGAGCCTATACGTAATTTTTTAGTTATTTTCAGTTAAAATACTATAAACTTAAACCTTAATAAATGCACAACCGGGTGCCCGATTGATAAACGGTCAGCACCACCCCTATGACCAGGGAGACACCCTAGAGATTTTCACCGAAAAACTTTTTTTGCATCGTCGGGTGCTCCGACACGCATGCATATCAAGGCCGATGCCCCAAATTAGGAATCCTCGCCCCAAAAAGATGTCGTGCACACACTCAGGTGCTTGTACAACACCCGCGCAAGGACCAAACGCCAACTGTCCTAGTGTACAGTCCACACAAACTACCACGTGGATGCCCATGCTGCCTCTTACACCTAGAAGGTACATGCGTATTATAGCTTTTGTCCACACACAGGTACCATTCCTTTCCCCAAGCCCATGCAAGCCATATGTTGGTGCACTTTCACCGTGCACCCCGTCCTTTGCACCCACACTTTGCTCTCTCTTTCTCTGCACCCATACCCCTACCCGTACCTATATAACCCCCCAGCACCCTTCTCTTCCCTTACTTGTCATTTTGTTAGTGCCCATACCTGGCAGTCTGCACTCGGCACTGTGTGTGGTGCTATGCTATTATGTCCCCAACAACCTTCCAGCAAGCCATTTTTTTCCCATCCCCAAGTAAGCCCTCTGTAGAATATTTCTTGCCTCCTCTCACCCTTGAGGGTAGAGTGTCCTTAGATGCTCTCCCCCCCCTTTGTGAATAGACTTAAGAGAGGACTTTCCCTCCTCTCCCTATAGTTGCAGCCTTCTCCCTACAAATCCAATTTAAGGACACCTTCCCCCCCATTAGCAATGACTTTAGTAAGGGTTTTTTAGTCTCTAAGGTGAGGGGTTGAGAAGAGAGAACATTTGGAGATTTAAAAAAAAAGACCATAAACCACACTTTACCTCCTATATTGCTTGATTCTTTAATCAATGTAGAGGCCCCCAACCAATCAATTGGTTTGGTATGTTGATGAAGACTCCAAGGAAGATTGAAGAGAGAGAGAAACTCCAATCTCTCCAATTTGTAGAGGATTTTTAGAGAATAATAGAAAATATCATTATTTCAGTATAATACTGGCATGGTATAGTTCTCATATTTTTTTACAAAGGGATAAGGATCTATTTATAGTCCAATTTCTAGAATTTTCCAGGTTAAATTTGGGTAAATTTGGACAAGATTTGGACCTAGTTTGGCTCCCGTTTGATTTGGTTTGATCCAGAAGAGAGGAGAGAAAAAAATATCACAATATTTTTGAGTTTAAAACTCTACCACACATAGAGGGCTTGATATCCTTTTGTGCTATGGCCCACCTCATCGCATGCATTCTGAACCTCCTCAATGCTTAGAACATTGGTAATGTCATCCATTATCTCATTTGCGCGAGTACCTGTCGTATCTTCTTGTGGCGTGGGTCTCAAATAATGGAAAGAATGCCACGCCTCCTCACACAACTACGTAATATTTCTCCAAAATCTGAGGACCATTATCACCACATGCTTCTTTCAAAAAGTTCCTATTACAAACCAATAAAGATTACCAAAAAAATCTTAATCTATTGCTTATAACAACCACAACAACCAATAATTCCTTAATCAAAAAATTGAAAAACAAACCTTGTTGCATGGATTTATCGCTTGCCAAGCACCACCACCAACTAATGAGTTTTTGAATGTTATTGATTGTCCTCTTTCACTCTCTTGCTCCCATGGAGGTGCTCTTCATGCGAGGGATTGTATCTTGTAGCTTCATAACACGAGCCTCTTTCTCTTTGTCTCTTTTCTCTAGCTCTACAATATTATTTTGTGTATCTTGTAGTGCATGTTGTGTACTTCTCAAAGTGATTTGTAAGGCTTTGTGTTTGTAAGTGGAGGAATTGGACTCTCTATGCATCACTCATGCTTAACCTTCTACAATATCCAAGCAACCTATTCTCACCCTCTCCAACAAACTGAATAAATGAAGGGAGATCAGTCAAGGGTGGAGGACAATGCAAAGAAGGATCATTAGGATATAAATATCCATCAATCCAAAGAAAGATCATTAGGATGTAAATATCCATCAATCCAAAGATCCACATTGGTCTGACTCTGTTGTCTTCTTGCATGCTTCTCATGTTTATTCAGATGCTTTTTGTTGATTGGTGCATATTCAATCAATATGTGAATATGCAAGTCCACCCTCCGCACTCTTGTTGAATCGGGAATTTCTGTCATAACCAAAATGGAAGAGACTAATCTGAAGTGACTCAAGGCTGTTCTATTGTATTCACCAATAGGAGAAGAGAGCTTGGAAAAGAGAGAGAGAGAGAGAGAGAGAGAGAGAGAGAGAGAGAGAGAGAGAGAGAGAGAGAGAGAGAGAGAATCTTATTGCAGAGGTTGGGAGGAAACGTGATTAATAATAGTAATGATTGAAAAAAACAGAATGTGGGGGGAATTTCAAATATGACTATTAAAATGGAGTAAATAAGAATGAAAGTGTGGGTATCAATGATCTTAGTAGGGGGTTTAAATAGCTAGAATCCTAGAGAGAATCCTAGTTCAAGATTTAGAGAGATCCCCTACTTTTAGGCCCAAAGGTAGGCGTCATTTGAGCTAGAATCCTAGAGAGAATCCTAGTTCAAGATTTAGAGAGATCCCCTACTTTTAGGCCCAAAGGTAGGCATCATTTGAGCTTTATCTCCTTAACCCTAAATAAAATTAGTCTTAATTCCTTAAAATTAGGGAATCTTACAAGGCCCTTTTTATGCTCAAATGCCTCCTAATGGGGTATGTATGGCCTAGTTTAAGAAGGGATGTGTATCATTGGTGTAGGAGTTGTGAGCCTTGTCAAAAACAAGGCGGGAAGATTTTACAATATATAAATTGAGAAGAAGTATTGTATCATATGGGGCTTTTGAGAAATGGGGGTTAGATGCAATTATTCCTCTACCCACTACTGCTAGGGGCAAGACCTACATATTGACTAGAGTACATTATCTAACTAGGTGGGCTGAAGCTAGATGTGTGAAGAATGTAACTGCTAAAGAGGTAGCCAAATTTGTATTTTAAGACATATGTACTAGATTTGGCTGGAGTTGTTGACAGACCAAGGGCCTGTATTTAGAGGAGAGGTTGTACAAAAGCTCTTTTTCAGAAGTTACATATCACACATAGATTTTCTACTCCCTACTACCCATAATGCAATGGGCTAGTAGAAAGATTTAATGGAGAGTTAAGTACTATGATGACTAAGTTTTTGGAGGAGCATCCTAAGCAGTAGGATTTTCATGTTTCTTTAGCACTTTGGGCTTACAATATAGTGGTTAAATCAACTACTGACTTTTCACCATACTATCTTGTTTTTGGGAAAGAGGCTATGATGCCCATTGAAGTTGAGATTCCGAGTTTATAGTTTCTTTTGGCATATCAAGATAGCAGCTTCGATGTGTATAAAGAGAGATTGCTGGATTTTCAAGAGTTAAAGTTAGCTAGAGACGAAGCCTTGGACCACTATATCTAGCTAAGCAATAAAAGAGCTGAACATTTCAATGAGATATTCAAGGACAAAGGCATCAAAGAAGAGACCTCGTGCTCAGATATATTAACAAGCTAGACAACACCTTCTAGACTATGGGAGGGTCCTTTCAAGGTTGTACATATATATGAAAATGGTACTTATCAACTAGATGACTTGCATGGCACCAAAACTGCATACCAAGAGAGTCAATGGTTACAGGTTAAAGCTATATTGGTGCAAAATTATGACAATTCAGAAGGATGCAGAGATTATGGATATAAATTAGCCTGCTCATGGGCACGTGTCAACAAGTGATGCAGCAGATGTTTGTTGGGATTTGGATGTATTGTTTCTTTGAGGACTGTCTTAGTAAGCCAGCGGCGATTGAGCATGAATGCTCTAACCACCATGGGGGTTGTGCAAAATATGATAGGGTTTTTTGTGCCCAAATTAAATGTCTACCCTAACCCAAGAAAACAAAATAAATCATAGATGTATGGTTATAAACCTTAGGAAAGGTAGTTGTTGCATGGCCACTTTCCAAAAAAATAAAATTAGCCGTTGTGCCACCCTAGCCAATAGAAGAAAGTGTTGAAATTTGAGCATAATGAATGAGCTATGGTGGATCAAACACTAGAATCAACATCATTAACAAAGTGATTAGTAAATAATTAAGACATAATTAGTGGGTAATAACAAATAGATTAATGTAGGCATGGATACTCAAAAACCAGCAAATTCTCATTAGGGCTATGCCTCAATTTATAGAGTTTACTAAAAGCATCAAATCCCATTGATTTCTCCATGATTCACTCCCAGAATATCTCCACCTCTTGCTTGATTCTCTTCACCTCTCCGCTTTTCCCTGAATATCACCCAGAATAACTCCATACTCCTAAATTCTCTCATGCTACCCTTTATTCTCTCCCAGTAGATTCTTCTCACCTTTTCACAGGTTCTTTCACAATTACATCTCCTCTTTTATAGCCTCTAACCAAGGGCTTGTTCCCGCACACACCCTATTTCACTTGTATTTTCAACACCTCCCCTCAAGTGAATAATCCTAGCACACCTAGACCCTATACCGAATTTGCTTCCCCTTACTTGATAGCCCGCGACTAGTGTCTATTCCTCCCCTCAAGTTATCTTAGCACACCTGGACCCTGTATCAAGTTTCTCTCTTACTTGATAGTCCGCGACCAGTGGCTCAAGTCCCTAAACTCCATAGTCCTTGACACTCTCTCTCTCTATATGTCCAAGGCTACTATAAGTGCCCGCGACCTTGACTAAAGTGCTCACACATACATCTACCACGTGGCCTACATCATCGGTGGCTCAGAGGTGGTTTTACTTTGTTGGGGCAGGTTACATTGGGTTGTGGGGTCTCTCTCTCTCTCTCTCTCAGAGATTTTCACATGGCTCCTCACTCTTTGGAGCCTCACATCTTCTCTTGTCTTCAGTCTTCTTGTCGTGGCAGCTTCTCTCCATGCGTCCGTCTTTTCTTTCAGTCTTCTTGGGGTAGCTTCTCTTCTTGTGGCAGCTTCTCTTCTTGTGTCCATGTCTTCCTTCAGATCTTCTTGGTGTGGATCTTCTTCTTGGAAAGAGATATTCTTCTTCCTTCATGGCTGGGGCCATGAGCTCGTCCGTCAGGTCTTTTTGCTCCATGTGAGCAACATGTTTCAATGTTTTGCTGATAGTTCCTTTGGCTTTTTGATGTTTATCTTGTGTCATTATGCAATGCAAACCCAAATTTATGCGGGAGGTCTTACCTCTTGCCTTATTCTGGACAAGGGCAGTGTCTGTTCCCATTTTTACACTAATGTAATGTGCCCAATACATAATGTGTATAGCATTCATTCTCATGCACATTCCAAATGCAACTCTGGCTATGAATAATCTTGAATTTGAGTGAGATTTAAAGGCATTAACTGATGATTATCACAAATTTATCAGCATAATTTTCCCAGAAATTACATTAAATCAAGGGTAACCAATTTGTACGGGATGGTTGGAGTATCAAACCAACTCCGATTTGCAATCTGAAGCCATAGGGATCTGTATCAGATACCTAATGGTTAATTTGAACCCTCAATTGTACAAAATACAGTGTTTAGCAGCACTGATTAATCATTGATTAGCAAATTAATGCTCTGTTTTGTGTGCAAAAAATAGAGTATGCGGGGAGTCCAGATTTGGTGCCTTACACTTCAAATAAGCTCAAATGCTTTCAAAGGCATCAATAGCAATGAGTCTAGTAGAGGATTAAGCCAAGAAACACAAGATTTGACCAAATATTGAAAGCTTAATCTCTGTTTTACCAAAGTCACCTGGAGATTTGATGAAGAGCTTGGATCTCAATATAGACTTGATGAAATTGAATTCTATCTTCACCAGCTTGTAGAGCATGCTTGAATAAAAATTGAGCTAGGAGGAATTAGAAATATTTGACTTGATGAAGTAGCAATGTCAAGAACTGCATAGAAAAAAGGCACCGGCGAAAATCGTGAATCCTCCTTCGTTGCTTGGCGGTTTGCTGTGCCATCTTGATGTGCTTGAAGCCAAGGGAGTTGGCTAGCTTGTGTTAGAAGGGCTTGCCCTAATTCTATGTGTGCAAGGTGAATGGAGTCCTCCACTGGCTGGGGGTGAAGGGGTGAAGTGAAAAACAACTAAAAATTGGATTATTTCCTAATTATCTACTACTCTTGATTAATTAACTAATGAGCTCATAAACCTAATGGATTCTAGGCATGGCTCTGATACCATGTTGAAATTTGAGCATAATGATGAGCTATGGTGGATCAAACACTAGAATCAACATCATTAATAAAGTGATTAGTAAAATAATTAAGATGTAATTAGTGGGTAATTAACAAATAGATTAATGTAGACATGGATACTCAAAAACCAGCAAATTCTCATTAGGGCTATGCCTCAATTTATAGAGTTTACATCAAGCATCAAATCCCATTGATTTCTCCATGATTCACTCCCAGAATATCTCCACCTCTTGCCTGATTCTCTCCACCTCTTCTCTTTTCCCTGAATATCTCCCAGAATAACTCCACACTCCTAAATTCTCTCATGCTACCCTTTATTCTCTCCCAGTAGATTTTTCTCACCTTTTCACAGGTTCTTTCACAATTACATCTCCTCTTTTATAGCCTCTAACCAAGGGCTTGTTCCCGCACACACCCTATTCACTTGTATTTTCAACAGAAAGTACACATGTATGCACTACAGAGGGTAGACTACGAAACAAGGGCAATTCTTGTGGGAAGCTATGGAGATAAGCTTGGAATTGGAGACATGTGGAAAAAGAAGTTGGTAGACAGTGAAGATTGGATTGTGTGAGCTAGACGTCAAGAAGAGAGTAGAGACGAGAAATTGAGAAGAAGGTCAAAAGGGTGAAAAAAAGCAATAGAGTCGTGAGGAGCAAAAGAGGTACGTTTTTTTGGGAGAGAACTTTTGGAGAAGTTTGATGCAACTGTTATGAGCACAAGATGCAACAGGTTTTGTTTGAATTGACTTGAGTTTCGTCCAAAGCAAAAGTTGCAAAGGTGAGGGGGTCTCGTAGGAGGTAGGTTCCCTAAGACCTCTATGGTTGCAATTTTGTTAGAACTTGGACCGCTCAAAGCCTTCATCAAACAATCCTCTCTAATGTATGTTGGTGGATGTCTGCAGTGTGCTACCTATAGTTATGGTGGTTTTTTTCTGGTTTTTTGTGAAGTCGAGAATACAAGGTTTTGCTAGGATAATAATACAAAGGTTCCTTGGTTTCGTTATGTTCTTTTTCTTCTTCTTTATTCCCAAATCTCAAGGGTGTTGAGATTTGCTCTATTGTATATACACAAGGAAGCATGTTTATAATGGATTTATGAAATCTTATGTTTTGGTTTTAGTTATATTGTTTTGATGGAGTTTGTTGAGAAGAAGCAACTGTGACTGAAGAGATGACTTGTGTTGAATCATATCTATGCTAGTTAGTTTGTGTTTAAGTCAGCAAGTTCTAAAAGAGGCAGCTTGATTAGCTGTGTGTCACCATAGGTTAGGTGAGGTTGTTTGAGTATTGGTCTGGTCTTGTTTAACATTTATGAGATCTAGGCTAACAATCAGAAGTAATCACAAGTTAGTCTGACATCTTGAGCATTGTCTAGGTGCCATCTAAATACTATGACAGGTCAGAAGGGAGTTGGCCTGGATGAGCTAAAGCCCAATAGAGGTTAATTTTGGGTATTCAAAAGTGGTTTTAGTCTCTATGTACTGAAGGGAAAAAATTTGAGTTAGGTACTGTTAGCTGTCTCTCTCAGCACAATTGGACAAAATTAAAGGAAAAGATATTTCTAAGTTGGTAGACCATCAACAATCAGCAGTGGGTGTAGAGAGATGAGTCTTGCTGGGGTTTGAATTTCTTGAGGGCTTAAAAGGGTCAGTAAACACAGAGAAAAGAAATTCTACTCTAGTTAGGTATGTTGGGTCAGATTGGTCAGAAGTCAGAATATAGTCTATTGGAGTCAGTAGTGAGTCTTTGGTGTGGTAACTCTTTGAGATTTGAGTAGCTTGAGATTCAAGGAAGGTCAAAGGACCCATGAGTGAAGAGTTTTGCTTCTTCAGTTTAGATAGTTGGGTCTGTCAATACTATTTCAGATAGCTGGCTCTATCTCAGCCAATTCAAGCTATGAGGGTAGCCAGATTGGAGACAACTGTATCAGTTGTAGGTAGTAGAGATATTCTAGGGTGATATCTTGATTATATAAGTATAGCCTAAGAGTTGGGAGATGCCAAAGGACGCTTGAGGAGAAGATTCTATTTTAGTTGAGGTCTTTTGAATTGGTCGGTTCTTTGTCCCCACAGGCTTCTGAGGGAGATCCCAGTGGTAGGTGAAGGTCAGAGTAAGGTTAGAAGAGGGTTGGCAAGGGGTCTAGGAAGGACTTGGGGTTGAATTCTCTAGGGGGTCACTCATAAATATGTAAGCATAGCAAGTGGGTTCAACAGAAGGGGTTTTTTTAATCCCCTTTTTTACACTTTTTTTACATACAGAAGCGTACCATTTAAAGGGGGTATTTACAGATTGAATAGAAAAAGATTGTGTTTTATTTATGAAAAATTTACAGGTAAGGGGTTTTTAAATTAGGCCTTGAATGCACGTGATATAAAGAGTTTACATATAGTGAACCCCCCGAGGTTGTATGTAAGGTTAGTTGACATTAGAGGAAAATAGAGGATCTTGGAATACTCATTTTGGACTAGGGTTAGCATCAAAATTCAGAAGCATGTATTCTGTCAACATCTGATTTGTCTGTGGGGGGCAGAGCTAAGAGTATTTATGGCCAGCTACTAGTGGTGGTCAGCTAGGGTCAAGAGAGGCTTTTAGGTGGATTGTCGTAGCTTTTGGATATCAGATCTGACCTGGGAGGATATCAAAGAGAGACAGCTACATATTTTGAGGAGCTTGGAGTGAGCTTAAGTGTCCACATGTGTCAGCTGAAGATGAGGGGACATCAACTGAGTGTATTGGTGCCTTTATTTAGTGTTTGTGCTGGGTTTTGGTGTAGTTGGTAATAGTTCCTCCTCACGATGATGTGCTCTGAATGGGGTATAGAGACAAGTTCTCCCAAACACATCAACGTCATCAGCACAAAAGAGTAGGTAGCTATAACATTTTCACGAAGGCCTTGGGAGAAAAGATGCTCGATAGATTTTACACTATGCTTGGAGTCTTGGAGATGGAGGTTGAGCTTGTGGGGGAGTGTTGAGATGTTAAAATCGCAACACGAGTTGACACTCATGACATGCCTGGGTGACCATCCCCCCTTTACACCACTAGCATGTGACACACGATGAATCTTCTCCAGTTAACTTGGTTGGACTACACCTATCTAGACCAACCGAGTTATAACATACTTATCTTGGACTACACCTATCTAGACCAACCGAGTTATAACATACTTATCTTGGACTACACCTATCTCGTCCAACCGAGTTATGGCATACTTATCTTGGACTACACCTATCTAGTCCAACCGAGTTATGGCATACTTATCTTGCCTGCTCACCTACTTGGCATGTTCACATTATAGACCGCTTGTACATAGTACTCTAGTACTTATGTTGGTTTTCATTTATCTTTTGTAGACCTCTTTTGAGAACAAGAAGAAGAAGAAGATCTCAGCCCCGTTCCATGTTTGTGTGTGTCTTATCCATTGTTGTGTGACTGTATGTGTACTTGCAAGAGCTCAAGCTCTCTCTCCTCCCCTAATCTTTTCAAGGGTATCTCCTTCTTATCTTGGGGGGGTGGTGGTTTCACTCATAAATATGTAAGCGTAGCATGTGGGTTCAACAAAATGTGTTTTTTTAATCCCTTTTTTTACACATTTTTTACATACAGAAAGGGTACCATTTGGAGGGGGTATTCATAGGTTGAATAGAAAAAGGGTATGTTTTATTCATGAAAAATTCATAGATAAGAGATTTTTAAAATTGGCCTAGAATGCACGTGATACAAAGGGTTTACTTATTATAGTGAACCCCCCAAGACAAAAAGAGCTTCTTATCAAGGCTAAGGTAAGTTCCTGACTTGAACACACCTCAACCCTAATCCCTTTGGGCCTAAAATCATTAAGACCTTAATGTTTGAAGGCCTTATAACTTTGAGGCCTTAGAGCATTTAAGCCTTGGTGAGCTAAACCCTTAATGCATTAAGGTATTAGAGCATTTAAGCCTTGATACATTAAGAGCTTAGCACCAAAGCCATAATCCATTAAGGTCTTAGAGAATTTAGGCCTTAATGATTAAGGCCTTAGTAGCAAAGCCATAATGCATTCAACCCTAAGTGTTTTAGGCCTAAATGCGCAAAGGCCTAAATGGTCTTAGGCCTTAATGCTTTAAGCCCTAAATGCATTAATACCTTAGACCATTTAGGCCTAGATGCATTAAGGCCTTACTGCACTAAAGCCTTAATGTTGTAAGTTCTTAATGCATTAAGGCCTTCTTGCACTAAAGCCTCAATGTCATAAGTCCTTAATGAATTAAGGCCTTAGTGTCATAAAGCCTTAATGTTATAAGTCCTTATAGTATTTATGCCTTAGTGAACTAATGTTATAAGTCCTTATAGTATTTATGCCTTAGTGAACTAATGTTATAAGTCCTTATAGTATTTAGGCGTTAATGAATTAATACCTACTACTGAACTAAGGCCTTACCACCAAGGACTTAATGCCTTAAGGTCTAAATGCTTTAAGGCCTAAATATAATAGTATGGACTTACAAAGGGACTTACAACATTATGGCCCTCATACTTCATGCTTAAATCCATTACAGATTTAGAGCACTAAATCCATAATGCATTAAGGCCTTAGAGCAATTAGGCTTAGAGCATTAAGGCCTTAGCATATCGAGGTTTTAATGCATGAAGGTATCTCTCTCTCTCTCTCTCTCTCTCTCTCTCTCTCTCTCTCTCTCTCTCTCTCTCTCTCTCTCTCTCTCTCTCTCTCTCTCTCTCTTACACACACACACACACACACAAATTTCTAACACTCAAAATGAAATATATAGATAGTAAACCAAAGATATACAATAGCATGATCAAAAGGAAAATGGATGGAGCAGTGTTAACCTAGCTACTCTAGGTTTTGTCACTATCAGTAGTATTAGCTCAAGTGTGAGAAGATGATTCAAACTTTATCTATATATCTCAATGACATTGTTGAGGTATGTCTAGTACCCAAACTAGCTTATGTGGGACAGTCTACCTAGGTGCTCGGCTCCACCCCTTTGGATAATTGCTACATGCACACACTGTCTCAATAGCCCTTGGGTAATTATTGTGTGCACACTATCTCAAGAGCTCTCCTTGCATCGCCATGTGGAACCCTATGAAATTGTCCCTACCTCATGGTCCATAGATGAAAGGTTACACCAAATCGCACCTCCCACCCTATGTATGTCAAGATCTCAAGAGTCTATCCTATGCCTATGGTATTATGCTCACACCTTCACACTTTACTCCAAGACCTTGGCACTAACATCATCCTGAAAGTCTGAAGTCCTCTGCTGTAATATCGCAATCTCCTCGAAGTCTACAACAAGGATATTAATGTGGCCCTCCAACCTCGTGAGAGTGAAAGATCGATGTCATCCATGCCAAAAGAAAGGTTATCTATGCCCAAAACTCGATATGCAGTAACAATAAACCTTAGTGTTATAAAGTGGGCACAAGTGGGTACATTAGTAACATTGGGCTAGTAATGCAAGAAATGTGGAAGAGTTGCCAACATCCAAGTGCATAAAATCCTATCACTTAGGCAGATAGATAAATAAAATGGACGTTTTCATTCACATATGCTAGAGCATGCAATGGGAATGGTGGTGTGGATGATCTCTGCTTATGGGTAGAGGGCTATGTATGGCCTATTTCCCATGCCCCCTCGATGTGTGACATGCTTGCACGACTCGATGTCCCATGATTTTTGCTCATGGTGGGTAGAGGGCTATGTATGGCCTAGTCCTCATGGTGGGTAGAGGGCTATGTATGGCCTAGTCCTCATGCCTTGGCCATGTGACATGGTGGTGTGGACATCCCATGATCTATGCTCATGGGTAGAGGGTTATGTATGGCCTATTCCTCATGCCCCCTCGATGAGTGACATGTTTGTACTACTGGTAGCAATGCTCTACCTCTCAAGATCTACAAGGCATTCATCTCATCGTCTCCTTGTAGAAATGCTCTACCTCTTGTGATATAGAATCGTGTGCCTTTTGTCAAACATTCCCTTGTACAATTGATCTCTCATCTCTACCATTCCTTGAGTAAGTCTCTCAAACCTCTTGTGATATAGAATTGTGTGCCTTTTGTCAAACTTTCCCTTGTACAATTGATCTCTCATCTCTACCATTCCTTGAGTAAGTCTCTCAATGTATGCCCTTAGTATCAACATTGCATTTTTGTGTTACATGGGATAAGCTTTGTAACTCGTAGGTGGTGTGGGCTCCACAACTGGCTTAACATGTAGGGCTGATGATGATGCCTAAATGAAAAGTTTAACATAAGCAAGAATCATAACTTTTCATGCTTTTGTAAGCAAAATATAATCTCAAATTTCATGTAGACATTTAAAAGACACAATGGAAATATAGTTATGTAAAATGATAGTGAGAACATACTAAATGCTCTTACTAGTTCATCTCTCATCAACTCTAATCTAGCTACCCATAGCTACAATAGGAGTCATGGGAATGAAAGAAGGGGTCTCTCCTCTAGGCTTGGGGTAACAAGAGTAAGAATGGTAGGTTGTTCATGCCTAGCTCTAGGCCTAGTCCCTACTAGCATAGCTCTGCCAGGCTACTGTCTAGTGTAATCTCCCTACAAGCACCACTATCAAGATAGTATAAGGCTTCCTCCAATGATGATAGGTGACTACATAGACATTAGATATGTGAAGCTATCAATGGGTGTGAGAACACCTAGAGATAGTGCGAGATCTAGCAGTTATTACAAGATGCCTTGGCTATTTACAAACATGTCCAAGATGGCATCCTCTATCCTAGGGATCGTTTCCTACATCATGATAAATGCATGGAGATGGACATAGTAAGTATGCCCTCAAGGCTACGTAGTGATGCTAGCATAGCCTCTCGATCTGTCGCATGTGGAGTATAGCCATCACACTATCACGACCATCAAGAGCCCTCAGTCAATGAACTAAATGAGCTTGGCAATGGAAGAGCATGACTCCATGCTTCAAGAAGAGGGTGGAAAAGTGCAGAAAGACCTAAGGAGGGAAGGGTAAGAAGGGCCGCGCCACCACGCGGGGGGGGAGGGGGGGCCGAGGGGGGTGGGGTTTGGATGAAAAAAGATCAAAAGGAAGGCAAAAGGAATAGGGGCAAGAGCCAAGGTGGGGGCAAGGCATGGGGGTGTGGGTAAGCGCCAAGGCAAAGGAGTGGGAGAGGGGGGTGAGGGGGGCTGTGGGGGCTAGGTGCAAAGAGCTAGAACCAAATTGCAGGTTGGGTACAAGTTGTGAGACAGAGAAAAATGGGAAACAAGTAGATGTCTGAACGAATGGAAATATAGTGATAACAATGACAAAAAAGGGGGTTTATTAATATTTTTAATAAAAATAAAGCCCAATTAGCGATACCTCCACCAGATGGTGGTGGTCGAAAAGTAGCCTTGAGACCCTCACTACTCTCCCACTACTGACAAAGGGGGGAGCTTGCAATCTGTCCATGGGCCCCTTCACAAAAGCCCTTATCAAAAGCCAAACTATACTTCACTTGGTCTACTAATCTCCTTCCCTTCCTTCTAGAAACTAAAGACAGAAGAAAGGTATTTCCTTTTCTCACAAAGATGGCTATAAAAATCCCTAGGCAAATCCTTAAATGTTTGTTATCGTAACTTTTAAAGTCGAGCTAAACAAGATCTTCTTGTCATTACATTTGAAGTATTAAACAAAAAATGCTTTCAATGCACTAAAATCATTAGCAAAATAACCAACAGAATTTCGTATATGAGTGTGAGTGAGAGAGAGAGAGAGAGAGAGAGAGAGAGAAAGAGAGGGAGAGAGAGGATGGTGGCCTTTGTAAATTTTCAAGCTCAACTAAAGGAGATCTTGTCATTAGATTTGTACTATTATTTTTTTTCCAAAGCAAAGGCATTAAGAAGTTAGGAAGGAGTTACAAAGTGTAGCGATCTTGTCATTACATTTGTAGAGTTAAACAAAAAAAAATGATTTCAATGCATTGAAGTCATTGGAATAACCATTAAAATTTGGTCGGGGTGTGTGTGTGTGTGAGAGAGAGACAGAGTTTGAGAGAGTGAGAGAGAGCGAGAGAGAGAGAGAGAGAGAGAGTGGGAGAGAGGATGGTGGATGGATGGATGAATGAATGGGTTGATTATAATGACCAGTGATGAGCATGCTTGTGGGCCTCTTTCGCCTCCTTCTTGGCCTGCTTCCTCTCGTGCTTCTCGTGCGCAGCGAGCGCACCAGCCCCGACGGCAATGGCAGCAGCCACGTGCTCACGGACCTTGTGCGTGTGGTGCTGCTCAGGATGCTTCTTGGCCTCGTGCCTCTCGTGCTGCATTTGACGCCCAGAACGTCCATCAGATATTCGGATCAACACGTTAAAATCCACCACAGTACGCAAATATATATAGGAGGGGGACTCACCAGAGCAAATGCGCCCGCGGCCACAGCGCACGTGTCCGCTACGTGCTGGCGATGCTTGTGCTTCTTCGCCGCTGCCTCAGCTGATCGTCCGGCCTGCTTCTCCACGCTAGTCCGCGCAGAGCTGCTTTTGGCGTGGTGGTGAGAGGCGCTAGTAGCCATATCTTCGGGATAATCGATTGGGGTGAAGGCTTGATTTAGGCTGAAGGTAGTAATAATTAGGCGTAGGTTTACGAGAGCGGATCAAAGGATGCTGGTGATAGCACCCCTGCCGAGAGACCACAGATGCTATATAGCTAGATAGGCAGGCAGCACGGCAGCCGCGTGTTAGCCCAGCACCGACCTGGCTGCGCTTTCGTGCGCCGACACGGCCTTAAACACGCACACGCAAGCCCTGGAGGGTAGCTTCTCATGAAGTTCCACTCTCGCTTTCTTGCCACGCTGGACACACCAGTCAGCCCATATCCATCCACGTTCTCTCTGTTGGGCCCCCGCAACACTGATGTCTCTCTTGGAAAATAGAGCTGCTTATATCAAGCCTAGGACATTCCATTGGTGGAACTATTGTTTGGGTTTTGTTTGTGCTTTGTGCATGAGCTTGTTTTGTTTGTGCTTTGTGCATGAGCTCTCTACTCTAAACTCTATGCATTATGATCTATCCTTTTGGTTTGCACGTGTAGAGTATATTGCATGCATAGGGTGTGTAGAGAGCTCCTTTATGTATGAGATATGCATGAAAGAGTATGCACAAGGGAGCATAATGAGAGCTATGCGTATGAGCTTTCTTGCATAACCTCTTATGAGTTATGCATGACCTCTCTCATGCATAATATTTTTTATATAACTCATGTTTCTTTGATGTTCCTCTCGTCACACCATGCTTATGTGTAATTCTTTATCTTTATGCATGAGCTCTATACATAATACTCTATGCATAGAGTATCATGTGTTCTATGCCTAGAGCATCATACATGCATGAGCTCTATACATAATACTCTATGCATGAAGTATCATGTGCTCTATGCCTAGAGTATCACGCATTAGATGCCTAGAGTATCATGTGTTCTATGCATTTGGTTGGGGCATGCATTAAGTGTGTTGCATACATAGAGTATAAAGAGATCTCTTCTACTGATGAGCTATGCATAAAAGTGAGCTCTTATAAGCCCACTTCTGTATAAATAGAGCTCTTATAAGCCCACTTTTGTATAAATAGAGCTCTTATAAGCAATTTGATTTACGAATGTTTAGGGTAGTGGTTGGTAGCTTCTTTGTTGCTCAGTGATGTTGTCTATATCGTGGTAGCCTCTTTGCATTGTTGAATGCTTCATGTCTCTTGGTCTTTGCTGTTTGGCTTGACTCTTGGCTCTTTGATTGCTTGTCCTTGCTTGTCTTCATGTTTATTGCCACTTATGCTTTGCTTACATATACTCGCATACTCATTTGGTTGCGGCATTTTTGCAAGGGTTGTACACTTCTTTTTCACACACACTAGCATGCTCATTTGGTTGCATTTTACAAACACTTTTGACTCATGGTCACATATTTTTGGTGCTAGTGAAATGTTCTCGATGATATTGTTGATGCCCATCTCAGTGATGTCCATGCTGAAGAGCATGCATATGCCATGGAACTTTGTAGCTTGAAAGATTCTCCATTTAGCCCCAAATGAACACTAATGCTATCTCCCACCATTAGAAGAGCTACATTTACATCAATACTTTGTAACCTTATCTTCAAGCCTAAAGGGTTAGTTTTTCAAGCCACAAATATTTTTTATGCTCGTTATCTTCATTGAATACATGGTTTTCGCCTTTGCTGCTACGCCTCTACGAATGGAGGCCACCCTTGTGGTTTGTTGATGCTAAAGTGATGGTGGCCGCTTGTTCACTTGCTAAGGACCACCGAGCTTCTGTTTGCTAATTGATTATCACCTGGTTGATGTGAAATGCCTTTGAGATGGAGTGCTAGCAGATCACATAGAGACTGCAATGCTTACAGGAGGTGACTTCACTCATGCATTCTAACATTGACTATTACAAGGTTGATGCAAATCAAGGATTCAAATATGCTAAAAAAAAGTGATCCTTAACTCCTCTCTATCACTCTGAGCACATCCGCTATGATAGGCTAGCTCCTTTAGCACTGCTCTTGTTTCTCTTGGCTATGGTATGGTGCAGCTCTCTTGCTCAAGTTGTTGCTTCTTCTCGCTTTTCTTGCTATTTCTTGCAAGTATTGGCCTATGCATTATTGTGATTTATATTGGGAAGCTATTGCAACTAACCCCTTGCACGCTCTTGACAATGGCTCTTGGATCTGCACCAATCTTGCAACTTTCTTAGATGGTGAAATGCTCTTGATAACTGGTAACTTCAGCCCGCCACCACTGTGCTTATGGAAATCAGCCCTAGGTGTTGTCCTCCCTTTCTTTATAAGACGATCTCTTCCCAAGGAACTACTACTTAACAATGCTCTCCCTCCCTTTCTCTCTTGATAAACACTACTGTTGTTGCCTACAAGAGGAGAAAATTAGGGATAAAGAACTAATCTAGAACCTAATGAATCCAGTATCACCTATTTCAAGCCTACGCTAGAAGAGCTAGACCTAAGCCCTGATATACCATGTTAAGAATCATGGATCAAGCTCTCATTAATGACTACACTAATCTAACTAATCTAAGGTGGATAGAAATGAAGAAGACTCATCATGACTATATATCAATTAAGATGCACTCAAGTACTCAAGTACAATTAAACACCAAGATGTATTAGCTTGGATACATAAAGAGACTTGACATAAGTGTAAGTGATGTGTTCATTGCTTGAAATGGTCCCCTTTTATATGAGAAGGTACATCCTTGAACTTGTACATCAATGTGGGATAATCCCCTTTGCTCATGTAACTTCATGCTAGACTTTGCACTTGCTTGGCTACTCGTTCTCACTCCCTATCTCTTCCTTTATGCTTTATGGCACCACATTTCTCAACAACACAACTATACACATGACTATAACTACGCATTGATAGTCACATTGAATGGGGGAAAAATTGGATCCTCCTACCTAGGCCTCCCACCCAAGCCGCGATGCTCTGTCTTCCCCAAATTTCTTGGTTGCATGACCTAGCTACCTCTCATGATTCCTCCTTCCTCGCTCTTTCGTTATCTTCTTCATCTCCTTCCTTCCTTGGTCTTCCTTCCACCATTCCACCAGAATAATCACAAGGTATGTGTCTTCTTCCTTCTATGTTTTTCAATCCAAAGATTTTTATTTTCTATGTCCTTCTCCATTCTCCTCTCCATTCCCTTTCTCTCTATTGATTTAATATTCTTTGCTCTAACCCTAAACCCACTGCTCTTGTTTTTATGGTTTTAGCGACTTTTTTGTACTATGTTTATGCTTATGATATGCATGTGCATGTATGCCCAATGCTATGTGCATTAGCTCTCTACTACTCTAAACTCTATGCATAAAGTATTATGCTCTATCCTTTTGGTTGGCATATGCGTAGAGTATATTGCATGCATAGGTTGTAAAAGAGAACTCGTTTATACATGAGCTGTGCATGAAAGAGTATGCACAAGGGAACATAATCAGAGCTATGCATGAGCTCTCTTGGATAACCTCTTATGAGTTATGCATGAGCTCCCATGAGCTATGCATAAACAAGGCTCTCTTGCATAGCCTCTCATGATTACGCATGAGCTCTTTTAAGCTCTCTCTTGGCCTCTCTTATGCATAAATTGTTTTGATATAACTCATGTTTCTTTGATGTGTCTTGGTCTTCCATCTATCTTACACAGCCTTCTCTTGTCACACCCTGCTTGTGTGTAATTATTTATCTTTATGCATGAGCTCTACATATAATACTCTATGATCATAGAGTATCATGTGTTCTATGCCTAGAGTATTATACATGCATGAACTCTATACATGATACTCTATGCATAGAGTATCATGTGTTCTATGCCTAGCGTATTATGTGTTTTATGCATTTGGTTGGGCATGCATATAGTATGTTGCATACACAGAGTGTAAAGAGAGATCTTTTAGAACATCATGTGTTCTATGTATTTGTTTGGGCATGCATAGAGTGTGTTACATACATAGAGTATAAAGAGAGCTCTTTTTTGCATGAGCTATGCATAAAAGTGAGTTCTTATAAGCTCACTTCTACATATTTATAGAGCTATGCATAATACCTTATTTGTATTCAACCTATGCATGAGCTCTCTTAAGATCTATGCATGAGCTCTTATAAGCTCACTTCTACATATTTATAGAGCTATGCATAATACCTTATTTGTATTCAACCTATGCATGAGCTCTCTTAAGATCTATGCATGAGCTCTTTTTTGTATAAGTTGTGCATGAGCTCTCTTTCATAACCTCTCATGATTTATGCATGAGCTCTCAAGAGTTATGCATAGAGAGAGCTCTCTTACATAACCTCTCACACGGGGGTTATACATGAGCTCTATAAATAATACTATGCCTTTGGTTGGGCATGCATAGAGTATAAAGAGAGCTCTTTTATATGTATGAGCTATGTATAAAAGAGAGCTTTTATAAGATCTATTATGCCTCAAGAGATCTATGCATAAGTTATTATTTGTATGACATAAGAATGAGGGTTATGCATGAGCTCTTATTTGTATGAGATATACTGAGCTCTCATGAACTATGCATAAAGAGAGCTCTCTTGAATAACCTCTCATGAGTTATGCATGAGCTCTCATAAGCTCTCATAGGCTTAATGTTTTTCATATTAATAATGTTTCTTTGATGTGTAGGTCTTCCATCTATCTTGTGCAACCTCTATTCTCCCTTGTCATACACTCTTAGGAAAGCTCTTGTCATATGCTACTTGTGTGTAATTCTTTGTCTTTATGCATGATCTCTACAAAAGGCAAGGATAAACCTCTTTTGAGCCATACTTAGGCCAAGAGGGCTTTAAGGAAGAGAGAGAAAACTTTCTTAATTTTGGTTAACTAGCTTTGTGTTGAAGAACCATCTCCTAGGGATACATCACATGACTCTTTCCTTTCTAAATTTTTTGATTGTTTCCCTGAATGAGTTACCTCGTGGACTACCTAGTGCATGTCCTGAGGATCATCAAATACACATTATTTGTGGAAGTGCACCGCCTTGTAGAGCACCTTATAGAGTTAATCCTCTTGAGCAAAGAGAAATTCAAACTCAAATCAAGGATTTTCTTTCTCGAGGACTTATTAGACCAACTGGTTCACCATATGGAGCACCAGTCCTTCTTGTAAAGAAGAATCATTCATACACATCTCATCTCATTCATCCACATCCATCCAATCGTTCACATGTACGACTTCTCACATCTATCCTTTCATTCATATCTATCACTTCACATCCACATATATTCATGTCACATCACATCTCTTTACATCACATCACATTCTTTCACATACACATCTATATCCATTCTTTCACATACATGCACATCCATTCTTTCACATACTCATTCACATCCATCCACATCCATTCTTTCACATACTCATTCACATCCATTCTTCACATACATCCACTCACATCCCATATCATTCATTTACATCCAGATTCATATGACATCACATCTCATCCATTCATTCACATCTATCTAATTCACATGACATCACATCTCATCCATTCATTCACATCTATCTAATTCACATCACATCTCATCGTATCTATTCACATCACATCCATTCACATCTCATCGCATCTATTCACCTCACATCTCATCACCTCTATTCACATCACATCCATCCATCCATTCATGCACATCTATCTGATTCACATCACACATCTCATCACATCTATTCACCTCACATCACATCACCTCTATTCACATCACATCTATCCATCCCTTCATTTACATCTATCTGATTCACATCACATCTCATCACCTCTATTCACATCACATCCATCCATCCATTCATTCACATCTATATTATTCACATCACATCTATTCACCTCACATCTCATCACCTCTATTCACCACATCTATCCATCCCTTCATTCACATCTATCTGATTTACATCACATCTCATCACCTCTATTCACATCACATCCATCCATCCATTCATTCACATCTATCTGATTCACATCACATCCATCTATCCATTCATTCCCACCTATCTGATTCACATCACATCTCATCACATCTATTCATAGAATTTAAACATAGAATTTAGGAGAATTCTAACTTTGATATATAAAAAAGTTGCATCTATTTATACATAAAAATCAACTTTAATGAGAATAACACCGAAATAAAAATAAATCCTTTATGCATCTTTCTATGCATAAAATCAATTTTAATGAGAATAACACTTTTGAAATAAAAATAAATCCTTTATGCATCTTTCTATGCATAAAATCAATTTTAATGAGAATAACACTTTTGAAATAAAAATAAATTCTTTATGCATCTTTCTATGCATAAAATCAATTTTAATGAAAATAACACTTTTATAATAAAAATTTTCCATTATGCATCTTTCTATGCATAGAAATTAAATTCAATGAAAATAACACTTTTATAGTAAAAAAAATTCCATTATGTATCTTTCTATGCATAGAAATTAAATTCAATAAAAATAACACTTTTATAATAAAAAATTTTCATTATGCATCTTTATATGCATAGAAATTAAATTCAATGAAAATAACACTTTTATAATAAAAAAATTTTCATTATGCATCTTTCTATGCATAGAAATTAAATTCAATGAAAATAACACTTTTATAATAAAAAAAATTTCCATTATGCATCTTTCTATGCATAGAAATTAAATTCAATGAAAATAACACTTTTATGATTAAAAAAGTCCATTATACATCTTTCTATGCATAGAAATTAATTTTAATAATTAATATCAATGATATCCATGCATATTCATAGGTGAATATGTACATGGAGTAAATTAAAATTATATTTCTTTAGAATGCACAAACGGTGGGAATTACTCTTTTGGAATAACATAAAAATAAACTTTCTTTTCCACAAAATTAAAAAATTTTACCATAACCTCCTTTGTATGGCTGACCATTTCTCATTTTTATCATTCTAATTTCAACTTAAATTAACCCAATCTAGATGTATAGGACTCTAATCTACATAATTTTTAGAAATCAAGAGAGTAAACAATAAGAAAAGTTTAATTAATCTTTTTGCTATTCATTCTAGGATAAAGAAAGGCTGAATTGTAAAGAAGAGAAGGGGGTGGCCTTTTCATCAAGGCATAGCATTAGAATTTACTTCAATCAATTATAAAATAAGAAAATCCAGAAAACCATAGATTTAAAATTAAAAAGTAAGAAAATTTTAGCTTACATGGAGTTGTAAGCTTTCCTTTGGCTTGAGGGATTGAGGGTTCTACTCTTTTTTTAAGCAAGAGTGGCCACCAATTGCTTTGGAGAGGATTAAGCCAAAAACAATTGAATTATCAAGAAAATTCAATGTAAATGGCTCTGGGTAGGAGTAGAGTAACAGTGCCTAAAACACCATTAAGCTTTTAAAAAGGGGGAGGCTTCTATTTATAGGAAAAAGTGAGTCTCTAACCAAGAAAATTGATTCTAGAATTTTCTAGATCAGTTTGGTCAATTTTTGACCATTTTTGGGTCAGTTTAGCTTACTTTTTGGATCTAGTTGAAACAGGAGAGAGGAGAGATAAAAATATCTCATTATTTTTTAGTTTAAAACTCCTCCACACATGTGAAATAGGCACCTCCACACATGTGAAATAGGCACCTCCTTCATGAGGGAGATCCCCACACTGAGGTGTCAAAAATGCATCATTTCCTCTAAATATCTTTTAATTTTTAACTAATAAACCTTGTACTCAGTCAAGTCTTCATCTTATGTGAGCATTTACTCATTTTTGGAGGTTTTTCTTTTTTTTCTTCAATTTATCTCCTCTCTACATTTGGATTAATCTTATTGGTCCATAGGAACCTTAATTGGAGCATAATTAAAATCTGGACCCTTAGATTAAGGTTCTTTATACCTATTTTTAATTAATTCCAATTGCACATTGGAAATTTCTTTTTGAATTTCTATTTCAGGGGAAATCGTTTTAGACACTAGGAGGATTTTTATATCCAAAAATATCTCAATTTTGAATTACCTCCCTCTAGACATTTTCTCTCTCCAGGCCAAAATAGATAGAAACAAGATCTATTATTATTCTGAAAAGGGGATTGATTACAGGGGGAGAAACTGGACATCTTGAGGGACTGGGGAGGAATCTTACAACTTTCATGTGAGACACATCCGATCTTATGTGCCTGTAAACTTCTATTCACACGTCGTACCATGAACAGTTGCAATGGGTGTCCTGTTCATAATGTACACAGCAATTGCTACTGCTTTTGTCCAAAAATAATGTGCCGTATTCTTTTCAGCCATTAAGGCATATGCCACTTCTGTAATGTGCCTATTTTTTCTTTCTAAAATACCATTCTATTGGCAGAGTGTACCTGCATTATGTAAACTATCTCTTGATTCCTTGCTTTCTTAGGAAATCACTGAACTCACTAGAAAAATATTCTCCCCCACCATATGATCTCAAGCATTTTATTCGCATGTCTTTTTCCTTCCCGGCCAAGGCTTTAGATCTCCAATAGTGAGCAAATATCTCACTTTTCTCCTTCATAAAGTAAACCCACACTTTCCTAGTGTGGTCATCAATGAATGTAACATAATACCTGCAACCTGCAATTATTGCAGCTTTAGCTGGTCCCCATACATCTGAATGTATAACATCTAATGGCCTTGCACTGACATGATTTTTGGCAAACTTGCAAAAATAATATTTTGGGCTTGCATAGACTTTAGTCGCTGTATATTCACCTGACCAATGCACTTGTGCCATATGTCAATATCTATGACACTTGTTCTATGCGCAAACATAGCTACCTTTACCTTAGGCATGTTTACATCCAAAGTAAACATCTTGCCATTTCTGTTACCCTTTGTTGCAACCAAGCGATACTGATTTTTGAAGTCTTCCACAAAATATCCTTGAGGATTAAACCTCACTTGTTTGCAGACCCTGCTCAACCATCTGTCTAATAAAAACTAGGTTCTTTGTAATATTTGGAACATGTACATTTTCCAAGTACTTCCTTTTTCCCTCTTGCATAGATAATGACACTTTACCAACATGTGCAATGGGATGCACAATATCATCACATGTTTCTACATAACTTGGTTTTTCATTTTTTGCATATCTCTAAACCACTCATTATGACTAGTCATGTGGTTAGAGGCACCATAATCTATATACCATATATCCTGAGATTTTAAAAAATCCCATGTTATGAAATTAAGCCTGTGCTGCATCACAAATAGTTGCTCACTTCTTTCATCACCACCCTATTTACTAGATGATGCATAATTACCTTGCTATAAATTTCCACTTTTAATGCCATTCTGTTTTTTATAGCAGTACTTTGCCATGTGCCTTGCTTTGCCATAATAATAGTACTCTATGCTATTTGCACTCTGATTTCTTTGCCAACCACCTCGGCCTCTTTGGCTCCCCTTGCCTCTAAACTGGCCTCTTCCACTATGTATGATTGCTGCTGTGTTGTTCGAATCATTGGAGTGTTGTCCAGAATTCTAGTTTGCTTTTGTCAGTCACACCTTGGCCTCGACCACGATCTCTACCTTTACCTCTACCCGAATTAGAGTAAAAGGCATGTTCTGATGTGTTCTTGCTTTTTGTGAAGAATAGTCCTCACCACAAGACTTTTCCTCGTATCACGCAAAGGGAAGGAAAATTTATGCCTAATCTCTAAGCAAGTCACTCATATGTGGATGGTGATTCTAGCGGCTCAAAGCAGAGCCTTGATGAGGAGCTTGGCATTCTGTTTGTGGGCACTCCTAGTGTAAGGAGAACGAGTGTTGTTTTAAGGACACCTGGCAGTGATCCAAGTGTACGCAGGTCTACAAGGGCTAGGTATCTTGTTGATGACAGGTTAAGATATGATGGATATACAATCCATGATTATGCTTACATGGTTAAAGCAGCATAGGAGTTGGAGCCCACTTGTTTTGAGCAGGCGCTTAGAAATAAGAAATGGAAAGATTCCATAAATGAGGAGATGGAAGCATTGGATGAAAACGCAACATGGACGTTAGTGCCTTCATCTAAGGAAAATAAGGCAATTGGATGTACGTGGGTATATAAGGTCAAGCATAACGCTGATGGTTCAGTGTGAGAAAGTATAAGGCAAGATTGGTTGCCAAGGGCTATACACACACTTATGGCATTGACTATGAAGAGACATTCAGCCCAATTACAAGAATGGCAACCGTGAGCGTTGTCATTGCTATGGGTGCAGCATTAGCAAAGGGTTGGTCTTTACATCAAATGGATGTAAAGAATACCATCTTGCATGGTGATTTACGAAGTATACATGATGCAGCCACCAAGTTATGAGAGTGATGCACACCTTTTTTTGTGTGCAGGTTATGCAAAGCCTTGTATGGCTTGAAGTAGGCACCTAGAGCATGGTCAAACAAGAACAGGGAGTATCTTGTTACCATTGGATTTGAGATATCCAATGCAAATTTTTCACTTTATGTGAAAAAGACAGATAAAGGGATCATGCTATTAGTCATCTATGTGGATGACTTGATTATCACTAGTGATAGTGATGTTGACATACATGATGTCAAAAGGCTTTTGAAGTAGAAGTTTGAGATGAAATATTTAGGTGAGCTGTGGTATTTCTTGGGCATAGAGGTGGTGAGATCACCTCATGGTATTTTGTTATTACAGAGGCAGTATGGCTTGGACATGTTGTCCAAGTATGGTATGATAGGCTGTAAGCCTATTTCAGTGCCATTGGAGCAAAACACAAAGCTTTCCACAGATACAGGTGAGCTTTTGGAGAACCCCACTACGTACAGGTGCATAGTGAGAACCTTAATCTACATAACCACTATGTTGTTGGACTTGTGAGTCAGTTTATGCAGTCCCCTAGTAGGAAGCCACACTTGGATGCGGCTAGATGGATTCTCAGGTACATAAAGTCCACAATTGATTATGGACTTTTATATGAGGCTGATATAGAGATATACCTACATGGGTTGTAGACAGGAGATCTACAAGTGGTTTTATGTTCTTATTTGGGAGTGCTATTGTGAGTTGGAGCAGTAAGAAGCCGCCACCAATAGTTTCCTTGTCAAGTACAAAGTAGGGGTACTGCTATGTGGCAGCTTGTGAGGTAGATTGATTTCAAAAGTTACTTGGTGATATGGGTGAGACCGTGGATAGGGAAGTTGTCATTTATTATGATAGCATGAGCAGCATACAGTTGGACGGTAACCCAATATACCATGCTAGAAGAAAGTACATTGAGGTGCATTATCACTTTGTGAAGGAGAAGGTTCTAGCAAGGTGATGTAGATCTGGTATATATCAGCACAGAGGATCACGTGGCTAACATCTTCACAAAGGGATTGGGCACAAAGAAGCTCCACAGGTTTAGGAGATTACTTGGAGTACAGTGTGTAAAGTTAAGCTTGATGGGAAGTATTGAGATATCAAGCTTAATTAGTGCTATGGGAAAACATTGATAACCCATTAGGTGATAGCTTCTGCACTTCTGCCACCACTGGCATAGTTGGTGAGATTATGGTTGATATGTCACTAGTATGATAGGCTATGTGACAGCCACTTTGTTGTACTAGAGTTATGGCATAGTTATAGGTTCCATCTCATATAGTCAGGCTCACACTATGGACTGACCATTTGTATGTTATTTGTTGGAATTAGGGTTGCAAGAAAGCACACAAAGCTTGGAGAAGAAGAAGCAGGAATGCACACAACACAGAGTGTATTAGATTGTGTGAATGTACAAAAGATAAGTTAGCCCTAGAAGGATGGGCGTATATACAAGCCGGGGGAAAAAACCTCCTAAGGAGGGAAAAAGTCCCCCGGCGGTCGTAAGTGTGTTCACACACATCACTGCCTATATATATGGCAACAAATCCCCCCTGGTGGGAGTGATGGTGGGAGTGATGGTGTGAACGAGAGCTGGCACTCATGTATAGGGAAGTGCCATTCCTGAAATAGATCAATCCACAAAGGGGAGCAAGCCCAAAGCTTTGCGGAAAGCTTCAAATTTCTCACAAGGAAGCGCCTTTGTGAAAAGATCGACAAGGTTGTCCTGTGTTGGCACATATGCCATGTTGATTTCTCCTGCTGAGAGTCTCTCCTTGACATAGTGATAATGCACCTCAATGTGCTTTGTGCGAGCATGAAAAACTGGGTTTCTCGCAACTGCCAATGCGCTCTGACTGTCAGTGTAGATACAGGTGGCAGACTCCTGTCCAACACCCAAGTCAGCCATAAGCCGTCTGAGAGCTACACACACTCAACCGTAGCTGTGAAAGCTGCCTTGTACTCAGCTTCACAACTAGAAGTGGCCACAGTAGGTTGCTTCTTGCTCAACCAAATGCATGAGCTAGCCAAGCATGAAACAAAAACCACTTGTGGACACTCTTGTGTCATAGCAACCAGCCTAATCTGAGTCCGAAAAAGCATGTAAATCTGGCGGCAACGATCCCTCCTTGGGATAAAACAACCCAAGATATATGGTGCCACTCAAGTAGCGAAAGATGCGTTTAACTGCCTTCCAATGCTGCGACCCTGTGCTATGCATAAACCTGCTCACCTGTGAGACTGTAAACTAAATGTCTGACCTTGTAATGCATACATAAATGAAGCAACCAACAGGTGTCTGATAGAGTGTGACATCAAAGTGATCTCCAGCATCATGAAGACTCAACTTCAAACCTGTCTTCATTGGAGTAGCAATAGGCTTGCAGTCTTCAAGGCCAAATCTCCGTAAACAACAATGTCTCAATATACTTTGTCTGACACAAAGCAATGCCTCCATCACATTGCTTAAATTGTATCCCCAAATAATGATGCAAATGCCCCAAATCTGACATCTCAAAAGAGGCATTCAAATCAGCCTTAAAATCAGTAATATGACTCTCATTTGGTCCTGTGAGCAGCATGTCATCAACATAGAGAGCAATGATTAGATGTGCATCATCCACACGTTTAACATAAAAAGTGCTTTCTGTTGGACTATTCTGAAAACCAAGTGCAGTCAAATATGCATGTATCTTTTCATACCAAGCTCGTGGAGCTTGGTTTAAACCATACAAAGCCTTTTTCAACCTGCACACTTTGTTTTCCTGCCCTCTTTAAACAAAACCACGAGGCTGCGATACATACACCTCCTCATGAAAATCTCCATTCAAGAACATAGTCTTTATGTCCAACTGATGTACATTCCAACCATTATGAGCTACCAATGCACAAATGCTACGAATGGTAGTCATACGACAAGTGGGAGCAAAGGTTTCATCAAAATCAATGCCCTTTTCTTGAGCATAACCCTTTGCAAAACAAGTCTAGCCTTATAGCGATCAACACTGCCATCTGGCTTTCGTTTCAACTTAAAAACCCACTTACATCCAATGACCTTTTTACCAATAGGCAAATCACACAAAGACCATGTACCATTCTTCATTGTAGCATCATATTCACTTTGCATTGCAGCCAACCAATTTTTTGATTTTTGTGCCTCATCAAATGAAAGAGGTTCTTCACATACTAGACACAGCCAAAGCATAACAATCTGATGCATAAGAGGCATGCTAAAAACCTGAACGAGTACAACTAGAAATAGGTGCATCAATTTTACTATCACGCAAGGTTTGCACCAGCCATTTAGGCATACCTCTAGCTTGCTCATTTTCAGCCCTATCCTCATAAATTACATCCTATAAATCTGCATCAGAAAGAGGCTGATTTATGATGTCGTTTGAAATCTGCATAGGCTGAATATTTGCCTCATTAGGACTTACATTTGAATTCCCACCTATAAACAAAGGCAACAACGTATCAAATACATCCGGTGAGCTCACACCTGTCTCTTTGGTACATGATAACAAAGGCTGGACAGCATCTTCCACAAAAACAACATCTCAACTAATCAAGATACGCTTTGACTGCGGATGATACAATCTGTAACCCTTGCTCTCAACACTGTAACCAACAAAAATGCATTTGAGAGCCTTATCATCCAATTTTCTATGTTGTTGCACAGGCACTAAAGCATAGGCCAAGCAACCAAAGACACACAAGTGACCAATAGAAGGCTTCCTGCCATGCCAAGCTTCGTATGGAGTAACAGACAGCAAGGCCTTAGTGGGACACTTGTTGAGTACATATGCAGCACACATGACAGCCTCAAGCCAAAACGCATGTGGCAAAGCTTGGCTCTTTACCATACATCGTGCCATCTCCATAAGTGACTGTTTTTCCTCTCAGCAACACCATTTTGCTGAGGGGTATACGGCACTGTACATTGGTGTTTTATCTCACAACTAGCCAGAAATGCATCAAACTCTTTAGACATGTACTCCCCCCCCTCGATCAGAACGGAGGGTGCCCACAGTACAATTGGATACATTTTCAACCATAAGCAAAAAATGTTTGAAGCACAAAAACACTTCGAACTTTGCCTTCAGTGGATATACCCATGCATGCCTTGAGTAATCATCAATGAAAGTCACGAAATACAAGTGTTTACCAAATGACAGAGTTTGTATAGGCCCACATACATCACTATGTACAAGTTGCAATTTGCGAGTGGCCCGCACAGAACCATCCTTTGGAAATGCAGAACGCTGCATTTTGCCTAAAATACAGCCTTCACAAACATGTTTTAATGGTGCCTCAAGAGGGGGCAATGAAGCAACCATATCAAATTTTTGCAAATACAACAAACTAGCAAAGTTCAGATGACCAAAACGAGCATGCCATAGTTTTGGTTCATCTGAAACTCCCTTTTCATCAGAAACTGCATTTGTTGAATCTTCCACACACTTGGCATAAGAATTGAGCCTATACAGCCCACGAAACAAGGTGCCAGATGCAATAATCGTATCACCAGAAGTCAAATCATGAACAGTACATCTGTCATCCACAAATTTGACTACAAGTCCAACTCTAGCAAGCGCAGAGATAGACAATAGATTCTTCTTTATCCCTGGCACATACAAAGCATCTGAAAGTGTGAAAGCGCTGCCATTTGCAGCAGTAAGCATAATTTTACCAACGCCCTTCACTAGGAAAGAAGCATTATTGGCACATGTGACAATATTCCCATTAGGGACAGCCTCAAGACAAGTGAACATATCACGATGCGAGGTAATGTGCTTTGTAACACCACTGTCAAAATACCATACATCAGAGTCAACAGAAACTGCCAAACATGCATCATGTACAGATGGGTCAAACTGGTAATACACTCTAAACGCCCATTCTGTATCCTGCACAACATTTACAGAATCTGCATTTGTAGAAGCATTCGCTATTGTGGCTGCATTTGACTCTGTCTTCTTTGCCTCTTTAGCCTTTAGCTTAGGGCAATTCTTAATGACATGATCACTTGCCTTACAATAGTTACACCTAATTTTTTTCTTGCCTTTTATCAAGAGCCTTCTCAGACCTATTGTTGCTACCTGTGGAAGGAGAAGAAGTTGCAGACCTACTAATAGGAGAAGAAACAGTGGAAGGGGCTGCCTTACCACTTCTTCTCTGCTGGGCAGCAACAAATGCCTGATCAACTGCATGCTGCCTAGCCTTGTTTTTCCTGGACTGCGCTTCTTGCAAGAGCTTGTTGACTAAAGTATCATACTTGACAACATCAAATCTGTCCTCAGTAACAAGTCTCCACGTGGAAGCAAAAGTCTGATATGACTCAGGTAAAGCATCAAGAAAGAACAATCTACACAAGAGAATGATCAGGAATAATCTCACCTGTAGAAATCAACTGTTCCTTGAGATCTTTAATCTCAGCAAGAAAAACATTCATGTCATCATCTTCCTGCATAATCTTCGATTCTATCTCTTTACGCAGGTAAGAGATTTTTGCCTTGTTATACGACCTGCATACAAACCAGCTAGAATATCCCAAGCTTGTTTTGCTATTTTAGCTGAACAAATATGTGGAGTGATGTTACGTTTGACAGAAAGTGCAATCAAGGCATGAGCCTGCGCATCTTTACCATCCCAACGAGCTTGTTCAGCATTAGTGGGATAAAACAATAGCAAACAGTAGAGCTGCTAGAACCTGCAACATCCTCAACAGATCCTACATCCACAAAACCTGGACATACATCCATACCCTGCACAATGTTTCACACTCCTTTTGCAACCAAAACATGCTACATCATGTATGCCCAAAGTGGATAGTTGCTATCTCCATCCAATTTGTCATCAGTAGACAACATGTGAAATATATCATTGCTGTTATCAGCCATGGCCACTGACTTAAACTGATGCAAAAGCTATCTGTAATGAAGCAAAGACTGAACAGAGAATAACTCGTGCTATGTAGCCCGGTCCACAATAGAATACGTATGCCTGTTTTGCAAAAAGCTGTAGTGTCAAAATTTCTCAATCAGAGAACGTGAGTCGGAGGGTGCTAGCGGCGTAGCCCTGGGAGCTGATGCCTGCTCTGATACCAATTGTTGGAATTAGGGTTGCAAGAAAGCACACAAAGCTTGGAGAAGAAGAAGCAGGAATGCACACAACACACAGTGTACTAAATTGTGTCAATGTACAAAAGATAAGTTAGCCCTAGAAGGATGGGCGTATATACAAGCCGGGGGAAAAAACCTTCGAAGGAGGGAAAAAGTGCCCCGGCGGTCCTAAGTGTGTTCACACACATCACTGCCTATATATATGGCAACATTATTGTAGGAGCGTACTTTCCCTTTATGTATGTAGTCTTATCTTTTAGTTATATGGTTGTAGAGAGAAGAAGAAGATAGAAGAAATTTCAGCCATTCATCTCTCCCTTGTGTCTTGCACTCTCTTGTGTGTGTGTTTGCTTGCAAGGATCTCAAGCTCTCTCTCTTCCCCACATTCTCTTTAATTGAGCATACACAAGATGAAAATTTAAAAATTCTTGAATTTTGAGATGTCATGTCATCCACAATGTGCCCATCATTTCCACCACCGAGGTCAAATGGAAATTCATCACCCTCCTTTGTGAAAGAGTGCTCATTATGTGACTCTTCATCTTGTGTTTCTTCATGGAAATTCTCAAACTCTTCATCTGTTGAAATTAGGGCATTGTGATTAGCTATGGTGGATCAAACACTAGAATCATCATTAACAAAGTGATTAGCAAATAGTTAAGACGTAATTAACAAATAGTGGGTAATTAATAAATTAAGACGTAATTAGTGGATAATTAAGATGTAATTAGTGGATAATTAAGATGTAATTAGTGGATAATTAAGATGTAATTAGTGGATAATTAAGATGTAATTAGTGGATAATTAACAAATAGATTAATGTAGGCATGGATAATCAAAAACCGGCAAATTCTCATTAGGGCAATGCCTCAATTTATAGAGTTTACATCCAAGCATCAAATCCCATTGATTTCTCCATGATTCACTCCACCTCTTTTCCCTGATTCTGTCCACCTCTTCACTTTTCCCAAAATATCTCCCATAATATCTCCACACTTTCCAGAATATCTCCACACTTCTTAAATCTTCTCATGCTACCCTTTATTCTCTCCCAGTAGATTCTTCTCACCTTTTCACAGGTTCTTTCACATTTACACATGCTCTTTTACAGCCTCTAACCAAGGGCTTTTTCCCGCACACACCGTATTCACTTGTATTTTTAACACCTCCCCTCAAGTGAATACTCTCTAGCACACTTGGACCCTATACCAAGTTTCCCTCTTACTTGATAGTCCGCGACCAGTGTCTACTCCTCCCCTCAAGTTAACTTAGCACACTTGGACCCTGTATCAAGTTTCTTTCTTACTGGACAGCCCGCGACCAGTGCCTCAAGTCCCTAAACTCCATAGTCCTTGACACTCTCTCTCTCTATGTGTCCAAGGCTGCTATAAGTGTCCGCGACCTTGACTAAAGTGCTCACACATATATCTACCACGTGGCCTACATCATCGGTGGCTCAGAGGTGGTTTTACTTTGTTGGGGCAGGTTACATTGGGTTGTGGGGTCTCTCTCTCTCTCTCTCTCTCTCTCTCTCTCTCTCTCTCTCTCTCTCTCTCTCTCTCTCTCTCTCAGAGATTTTTACATAGCTCCTCACTCTTTGGAGCCTCACATCTTCTCTTGTCTTCAGTCTTCTTGTCCTGGCAGCTTTTCTCCATGCGTCCGTCTCTTCTTTCAGTCTTCTTATGGCAGCTTCTCTCCACGCGTCCGTCTCTTGTTTCAGTCTTCTTATGGCAGCTTCTCTTCTCGTGTCCATGTCTTCCTTCAATGCTTCCTTTATATTTTTTTGGTGTGGATCTTCCTCTTGGAAAGAGATATTCTTCTTCTTTCATGGGGCTCTCTGGCTATGAATAATATTGAATTTGAGTGAGATTTACAGGCATTAACCAAGGGTTAAATGCAAAATGATGATTATCACAATTTTATCAGCACAATTTTACCAGAAATTACATTAAATCAAGGGTAACTAATTTGTACACGATGGTTGGAGTATCAAACCAACTCTGAATTGCAATCTGAAGTTATAAGGATCTGTATCAGATACCTAATGGTTAATTTGAACCCTCAATTACACCAAAATATAGTGATTAGCACTGATTAATCACTAATTAGTAAATTAATCCACTGTTTTGTGTGCAAAAAATAGAGTATGTGGGGAGTCTAGATCTGGTGCCTTAGACTTCAAATGAGCTCAAATGCTTTCAAAGCCATCAATAGCAATGAGTCTAGTAGAGGATTTAGCCAAGAACCACAAGATTTGACCAAATATTGAAAGCTTAATCTCTGTTTTACCAAAGTCACCTGCAGATTTGATGAAGAGCTTGGATCTCACTGTAGACTTTATGAAACTGAATTTTGTCTTCACCAGCTTGTAGAGCATGCTTGAAAACACCTTGGGCTAAGAGGAATTAGAGGCATTTGATCTGAGCAAGAAGAAATATCAATAACCCTTCAAAAAAATGACGCCTGGTAAATTTGTAATTTCTGCTGCATCCATCGGCGGTTTGCTGCGTGGAGTTGATGAGCTTAAAGAGTATTGAGATGGCTAGCTATGGTTAGAAGCACTAGGGCAAATTTTAACTGTGCAAGGAGAATGGACTCCTCCATTGGCTAGGGGTACAAAGGTGAGTTGAAAACTAACTAAAATTTTGATTATTTTCTAATTATCTATTAATCTTAATTAATTAGATAATGGGCTCATAAACCTGATGGATTCTAGGCATGGCTCTGATACCATGTTGAAATTAGGGCATTGTGATGAGCTATGGTGGATCAAACACTAGAATCAATATCATTTTAACAAAGTGATTAGCAAATAATTAAGACGTAATTAGTAGGTAATTAACAAATAGATTAATGTAGGCATGGATAATCAAAAACCAGCAAATTCTCATTAGGAAAATGCCTCAATTTATAGAGTTTACATCCAAGCATCAAATCCCACTGATTTCTCCATGATTCACTCCACCTCTTTTCCCTGATTCTCTCCACCTCTTCACTTTTCCCAGAATATCTCCCATAATATCTCCACACTTCCCAGAATATCTTCACGCTTCCTAAATCTTCTCATGCTACCCTTTATTCTCTCCCAGTAGATTCTTCTCACCTTTTCACAGGTTCTTTCACATTTACACATCCTCTTTTACAACCTCTAACCAAGGGCTTGTTCCCGCACACACCCTATTCACTTGTATTTTTAACATCATCCTCATGAGAATCTTTGGTTTCCTCTCCTTCATCCATGAGAATCATAGTGCCACAACCTTCTTCATTTTGCATATATACCTCGGTGATTACCTCTCTTTACACTTAAAACATAAGCCTTTGCTTTATAACTCTTCAATCTTTGGATCATCCATTCTTTAGGTCTTCTTGAAGATTTGATGAGGATTTTTGTTGAATCTTTGCATCAAAATGAGCTCCACTCTTGGGTTGTCTACCCATATAGATGGTAGGAAATCTAAGAATGGAAGATGGTGGTGTAGGAAGAGAGTTTCTACCCATATTAAAAGAAGTAATGGGTTGCTTATGTGAGTCCTTTATGAGTGAAATGAGCTGAGATTTCCTATATTTAGGCTCATAAAGTTCCGCCAATCTCATAGCCTCTTTAAGAGTGTTTGGCCTTTGAGAAGACACACCCACCTTGATGAAGAAATCCAATCCGTGCACAAACTTCTTCATCTTCATTTTCTCATTTAGCCCCTCCACATGCATGGACAACTTCATGAAACTCTTGATATACTCTCTTACGAAAATGCCCTTTTTGAGAGAGTTCATACCATTGCTCATGGTATGTATCAAGTACCACGGGTGAAATGAAAGCCAAACTTATCTCCCTTTTCAAATCTTCCCATGAATGTGGTATATTTTATTATTTGATCATATTCCTCCACCATTGGTGAGCGAAATCCTCCATGTGCAATGAAGCAAATTGTACCTTATCTTGCTCACTCGACATAAAGCTCGACATAAAGCTAAAAATAGGTCTCCATCTTGGTAATCCACTCCTCCATCTCATGTAAAGCTGACCACACCCTTAAAATTAGAGAGGTAAACCTTGTCTCTGATATCCTTTAAAGTATTAGAAGAAAGACTCCCATGATGGATAGAGGGTTTGTACTTTTGCATTTACATGTAAGAATTCATGAATTGAGTAAATTCCTTGTACTCCTTTTTTATAAAAGAAGGCAACTCCACCCATATATCATCTGTCTCTCTTTGCCTTTATGTGAAGGACATATGCTCCCAATCATGCATAGCCTCTTCCTCATCCCAATACATCTCTTCATCTAAAATTATGGGCTGATTTGCCTTTGGATAAATGGACACTCTCTTGGCATCCCCAAAACATGAATCCATCGACTTGAATGAAGCTTGTTGTTGCTTTGCGATTCATCCATCTCTGGAGGTGGACATCCCAAGAGTGGAGCTTATTTTGATGCAAAGAAGGGGAATACTTTCAACAAAAAGCGTACTCAAACCTTCAAAAGAAGACCCAAAGAATAGATAATCCAAAGATTAAAGAGTTAAGAAGCAAAGGCTTATGTTTTAAGTGCAAAGAGAGGTGGTCCACCAGGCATGTATGCAAAACTAAGAAGGTTGTGGCCACTATGATTCTCGTGGATGAAGAAGAGGAAAGCAAACATTCTCATGAGGGTGAAGAGGAAAGCAAACATTCTCATGAGGGTGAAGAGTTTGAGGATTACCGTGAAGAAACATAAGATGAAGAGTCACATGAGAACCACTCTTTCATAAAAGAAAACCATGAAATTCCATTTGACCCTAGTGGTGGGAATGATGGGCACATTGTGTGGATGACATGACACCCCAAAAATTTTTGAATTTTCACGTTGTGTGTGTTCTATATCTCAAGAGCTAATGGTGGGTTGCAAGAGCCCAAGTACCCTACGATTGGTGGAATACATCAATGGGAGAGTTACTCACATTTTAGTGGGTTCGAGAAGCATCCATAGCTTCATCAATTCAAAACCCCTTAACTCTCTTAAGCTCACTCCAATGGAGCTACCCATTGGGAAGGTGATTTGGTGGTATTGGACATGGGTCCTTTTGACATAATATGGGGTTGTGATTGGTTGCCATCACTTGGTGACTTTCATATGAACCTTCAACAAAGGATTATGAGCTTTGAACATCATGGAGAGAACGAGGCAACTTCTTCAACTATGCAAGGCCGACAACATGAAGAAAGCCAAAGAGGTTATGAAGGCTAATGCGAATGAGCTTAGGTGTAATGTGAAGTTTCAAGAAGGAGATTATTTACTCTTGAAGCTACCTAAGAGCCACCACAACAAACTCAATGGCTCTACTAATGCTCAAAAGGATTGGTGATTTCGCGTACAAGCTCTTCTATTGGAATCCATATTATATTCCATGCATCCAATCCCAAGAAGTATGTGGATTCTATACCTCATGAAGTGGAAGAGCTTCCTACTATGGATGAAGAGGGAGAAATCATTTATAAGCTGGAGAGGATTGTGGGAAAAAGGACAAGGGGGCTGAGTAATAAAAGCATAGAGGAGTTCCTCATCAAATGGAAGCATTTACCCTTTCATGAGGCTACATGGCAACCACTTTTCTATGTGCAACAAGAAGGTCTACCTATGAAAGATATTTCTTGACCATGTGGCAAAAATCTACATAAGCATTTTTTAGAGTCTTTTCTCTATTCCAGTGGCTATTATGATGAAGACTTATAATGTGGGAATGGTTTGACATTGTGTATAATTCATTTGCAACTCATTTCAAGATGTTTTTCATGAAGAAATTAGAAGGGTTTGCAACTATGACATGGGTTGTCCAATCCTCTACATGTGAATTGATTATTATTCTTCATTTGGTGATTGAAGCTTATGGTCTGAAGCCTTCCAAGCTTGTTCATTTTTGGAGGCTTCAACACTATCTTCTAGTGGTATGATTCATTCATGGGAGCATATTGAAGATCAAGGACACTCTTTTCTCATGATTGAAAGATCTAGTTTCTGCATCTATGGACTAGTGGATTTTTATGGTTCATACGTCATTAACGTAGCTATTTTTGGAGATTCTTCTATCTATTCTTATGGTCTTATGGATATGATAAAACCTTCACTTCTCATTTATGTATATTTGACATTGGCTAATTATACATATGATAGATTTTGAAGACAAAATCATTGGGAAGAGATGGTTTGTAATGAAGTAGCAATTTTATGAGTTAGGTCTAGGGGCTATGGTCATGGGCTCAAGTATAAAAAGGGACTCATAGGCCACTATCGGCATCTTTTAGATATATTACTTTTGAAAAATCTTGGAGCCTTTGGCTTACACACATTTGGTTTATAGAAGGTTATTTTCATCCTTATGGTGAGCAGATAAACCACTTAGGCATCATGGATTTGTATGTGATTTCTACCTTGATGCTAGCTTTCATGGTGGTTGCACTATTTTAATGTAATAGAGAATCACCACGAAAAATAGAGGATCCTAGTGATTCTCTATTACATTAAAATAGTGCAATCATCATGAAAGCTTTTATGCAATCAAGGCAGAAATCACATACAAATCCATGACGACTGGTTTAGCCTCTCACCATGAGGATGGAAACAAGAAGCCAAATGTGTATAAGTCAAAGGCTCCAAGATTTTCCAAAAGTAAAGATACCAATGGTGGCCCATGAGCCCCTTTTATACTCGAGTCCATGACCATAGTCCCTAAACCTAACTAATAAAGTTGCTACTGCATTACATCATGCATGATGACAATAGCAATTTTAATGAAGGCCCAAAGTTGTTCTATGTGTGCACAAATAAGAATAAAGACTTCAGAGAAACTTCAATCCTAGCAACTAAGCTCGCGCCTAATGCAGAAGTGTAAATACAAGATATCACACATGACGCCTACATCTCCTTCAGATCATCTCATGAGCAACCGTTTAGCTGGTCACCCCACCCATCTACTGCTACCCGTATATAACTTTCTAAAGTGAAGGCTACTTTACAAATATAAGTAAGTTATTAAATAGAATATAGCATTGACATAGTTGAATGGCAAGACTTCATTGTTGTATGTGGAAGGGTTGGTTAAGTGAAGCAAACTTTAGTAACAAGTGGTATTATATTGATTGATGCTTTTGGCTTGATTGTAAAAAGAAAGGGGTTGAATGCATCCACAAGATTATCCATTTGGATCATGAAGAGTTCAAAGATTGATAGTCCACACTTAGCTGCCACCTTCATATCAACTTCACACTTATGGTCCATCCCCTTATCATTTCTCAAGTCTTTTACTCGACTAATTAGGATGCTCTAGAATACATAGAATTCTTTTTCAGATGGTTTTACCATTTTTCTCCAAGTCCAAGTAAAATGGAATCGTAACCGACAAACAGCAACTTAGGAGAAGATTAGAGCGCCAGATCATCAATGCCGAGATCATACTAGCCGTGCACCATCGCATGCAAAGGCATACAAAAAGTCACCATGAGACCACATAAACAAGAAAGACTCTTCCGATGTTTAAAAACACAGTGGACGCATACATAAACAAGAAATATATCATCTTGCTAGGTCTGATTGAGAGCTGAATGACCGGAAACCAGTGCTGCTGGACAAAAGCCCCGATCTACCAGCAGCCCTTTCTAAGTCACTCATTGCTACTGTGTAGGGAGGGGGGCGATCGGGTACAACAGGCAAAGGCTGGTCAGTTTCCATAAGTTTTAAAACCTGATCTATGGGAGGTCTAGAAGATACATGAGGATGTGAACACAATAAAGCTATGTGAACATACTTCTGGACGACCTCTGGCGGGCCTAAGTTGTCCATGTGTGGATCTAGAACATCCATTATTTTACCCTCTTTTACCAATGACCATGCCCAGTCAGTAATAAGGAGTGGTCCCTCTGAATCCATGGAAAAACTGATGATCCTTTTCCCTGTCAGAAGTTCAAGAAGTAGAACCCCAAAGCTGTATACATCACTCTTCTCATTGATCTTGCCATAAAGAACATACTCGGGTGCTACATAGCCATGGGTACCAGCCACTCGAGTAGTGACATGAGTGGCGCCCTCTGGTGTGAACTTTGCCAGCCCAAAGTCTGCAACACGAGCATTCCAATGGCTGTCGAGGAGAATGTTGCTGGATTTGATATCTCTGTGAATGATAGCCGGTTGCACATCCTGGTGAAGGTATGCTAAACCTCCCACTATCCCGAGGGCTATGTTCTGCCGTTTGGGCCAATCAAGTGATGTTTTCTGGGTAAAGAGATGGTCATGGAGACTGCCATTCGGCATGTAATCATAGACTATGATCCGCTGATGGCCTCTTGGGTCCGACTTATCTACGCAGCAGCCTCGCAAGGCCACTAAATTGCGGTGCTTCACACTGCTAATGACCTCAACCTCGTGAAAGAACTCCTCGTCCCCTGCAGGAGAACTATCCTTGAACCTCTTCACAGCAACCTGTGTTCCATCCAGGAGTATACCCTTATACACGCTGCCAAAACCACCAGATCCCAGCAACTTGCACACAGAGAAATTGTCTGTGGCTGCTTTGATTTCATCTAGTGTGTACCATGTGAGATTGCTATTGGATTTTGCCATCTTTTCTTTGCTGGCTTCAAGGTCCCGTTTGCTCGCGGCGACTCTCCGCATCCGATGTCGAAAATAGATGGATAGAAGCAAGCCCAAAGCTAACACAAGTGTCACTGCTGCTCCTATAGAACCAAAGATGAACGAAGAGTGGGTGGCTTTATGATCCTTGTGAAGCACGAGGTTAAGCAGGCAAGTTGAAACATTTATTCTTGAATCTGTGTTGGGCATAGTAGAAGCCCCATACAGTTGCAACAGGTCTTGGCAACTGTTGATGTTTCCACTGGAGTTCCCAACAGGCATGTGATCATTAGTAGCTTGCACCACGGCCTCAGTGCAAGCTGAGCAGCTACTTAGCCAATCTGCAGAAGCATTTATGCACTTGACGGAGATGTCGGATAAGACCCCGACAGGCACCACCCTCTTTAAGATTTGGACTGTAGTGATGTTCTTGCAGCTATCTGATCCTTGGGCTATGGAGGCAGTCATGAAATTGCATTCTGATCTGACATTTACAGCGTCACCAAGAGCGCCAAGCTTCTTGTCGAAGGCATCCCAACATGCATTGGCAGATACACTCGGAACCCAGAAGTGTCCGGAACGGGCCACATAGTCCACCATGACAAACTGGAGAGCTTGGACAAAACTGGTACATCTGTAAGTGTTGTTAGGGGAGCCCTTTTTAACGTCTTCACCTATGGATCTTAATGAATCAAGAAGGGTGAAATTCAAGGGGCAAAAAGAAGAGGAAGGGGGCGGATGGGAGTGGACTAAGAAGGGTGGTGGTGGAGCGAGGCCCATAACCCACATGATGGAAAGAAGAGGACAGAGCAGCCTTGGAGCCAAGCCAGTCCTTACCATAGTCCAAGCTTTACATACTCAGGTCACTCCATGAACTCAATTCACACAATAACCCAAATCAAATCCTTTGCAGATATCAACAAGAGAACCGAGAGGAAGACAGCAATAACAACGTAGATTTACTTTCAATAGAAAAGCCTAGCTTAGCTTAAACCTTTTCCACCTCTTAAATTAAGAGAAACCCTACCATAGCCAGCATATTGGTACCAGAAAATCATAATCAAGCCTCTGTCACGGTACATGCTGATTCGCCCATCAAAGCATGCACCCCACTCTGTTAGGTGCACTTGGAATCGGATTCCTCACTTTCCGTGCTCCTTCCACGCAGAGGCCTCCTACATCCCCAAAGTTATAAATAATGTGGATGGTAGAAGAAAGGGCATAGGCAAATGGGCCTCTTTTAGTTGTTCAAGGATTTTAGCACTGAACTAACAAAAATGTGGATGGTAGAAGAAAGGGCATAGGCAAATGGGCCTCTTTTAGTTGTTCAAGGATTTTAGCACTAAACTAACAAAAAGTGAAAATGAGCAAAAACTGGTACTCCCATAAATAACTATAACATAACACATGGCCCTCTCACATCTAGGGCCTCCATGTGTGTGTGTGTGCGCGCGCGCGCACGCGCACGTGTGCGTATGCAGGCATGCACATGTATGTGTGTGTGAGTGCTATGCGCGATATCATCCTTTACACGCAATCGATGTGAGTTGGGTTTTGTATAAAATTCTTACCAATGCAATAAAGGGCATACACTTTACCACCATATCACAGCTAAGCACACCTAGATATACCAGGAAATTATTGAATAAAAAGCAAGCATTTGGAAAATATGTTATCATGAACCATAATTGGGCTTGAAGGGGAATTCTTTTTTTGTAATTTTATGGTCTCTCATGATTAACAACAAAACATAGAAGTGTTTTCTAAGATTTGTGGTGTATCATAGTGGAAAAAAATTTATTTTTATCCAATGCAATAAAGGGCATACACTTTACCACCATATCACAGCTAAGCACACCTAGATATACCAGGAAATTATTGAATAAAAAGCAAGCATTTGGAAAATATGTTATCATGAACCATAATTGGGCTTGAAGGGGAATTCTTTTTTTGTAATTTTATGGTCTCTCATGATTAACAACAAAACATAGAAGTGTTTTCTAAGATTTGTGGTGTATCATAGTGGAAAAAAATTTATTTTTATCCAAGTTTTCCATTAAAAAAAATGTGCACTTCTAAGGCGATGTGAATGGCATACCATTATGGAGGAGGAAGGGGTGGTTTGTTTACTAAGAGGAGGGAGAAAAGCAATGGGCAGCCGGGGGGGAGGGGGGTGTGCTTGTGTTGTTGACGATATCATGTGGGAATGTTGTCAATATTTGAACACATTATTTTCTTAGGCAAAGCCAAATCCTAAATTGGAATCAATCGATTACATTTATCAACTCAAATTGATATACTATTATAATAGCATGCATAAACTTTTGAAAATATATTTAGCTTACATTATCAACTCAAATTGCATTATGGAAGAATATTTGGAACATAGGTGGGATAGGGAATAAAATACAAAGGCAATATAGGTCATTGACTTTGTATGGCCATAAAAAAACACTAGCATAGAATAAATTGGTCTTACGAATGCATTCTCCCTATGCTTTTCCTCTAAAAGACCATGTCAATCTCATTATATATAAAAATCATTGTAGGTATGCATTTCTTTTTTAAAACTTGGCAAAGAGATCACAAAGAGGAATCTTGGATGAACTTTGCAATCCATGATTAAGTGTATGTATCACTTTGTATATCAATATCTATGTATAATCATGCTTTAATTATAGACCTACTTAATACGTACGCTACATCTTCCGATCTAGCATATTAGTATTTCAACATCAAAAAGAAGATTTTTGCTAATTTGTTCAAAATAGAAAAGTTGTATTTTTTTTAACTTGTATAACATACACAATGGAATGTTAAACATGAAAAAGAGCATGAAACCACACATTTTAGACTAAATAAAAAAGGTGCACATGACGCATTAGTATGGAGCTTGTGCATGGCTTACTTCTTGTTGGTAATGCTAAAACCATGCACAAGCTCATTGCCTTAAAAGTGCATAAGCTCTTCACATAGTCATTCCACAAGTGGCACTCGATGTCAATTCTCCTTTAAGGGATATATAGGTATTTATCCTCCTAAGAATGACTCTTTCACACGATATCTTAATTGGTCCATCTATAGATTGCACTTCGTTTCACTCTCAACTCTTTTTACTTAAAACATAATTTTTTAATTCCCCTTTGTTTTCAAGCTATATCTTAAACACCATGTTACAAGGTGGCCATGTGCTAGAAAAATGTGGGTTATATCATATCTTTAGTTTGTGTATGCCATCCTTGATCTATATCATATCTTTGATTTATGTACGCCATCCTTGATCTAATATTGTGAAGGCTATTATGAAAGCAATCAAATCTTGGTAGAGTATTTGATTTATTGATTCTTTTTATCGAATTGTAAATTGACATTTTACATTATGGATAAGTTCTAGAATATTAGTGTATATAAGGTCTTCCTCTAGTTGGTGTTTTTTATACAAAAACTAGTGGACCTTATTGCTAAACTCTTTAGCTCCTAAGCTTTTTAGAACATGCCCTCCCATGTTTGTATAACCCCTTGTAAACAACTCATAAGCCCTTGTAAAAAACAACACATAAAAAAGAGGGTTCACCCTACACAAAAAGAGGCTACCCCCATGTAAACACAATTTACATACAAATACATTTCTAATGGTCAAATAAATATTATGAATCCACCTTATTTATTAAAAAAATCCGTACTGTGAATGCACGTTTAATGATCCTGGGTGCTAAGTGGATTAAATATTCAAGATTTGTTTACAATTTGTGTGCTGTTGAGAAGAAAGAGAAATGAACCCCAAAGGTGCCAGGCGATACATTTTTTTATATCTTTGGGATGGTTCTGATTAGGTGGAGGGAGGTTCATCAAAGGGCATTATAGCTTAGCATGGTTCATAAAGGGGAAGTCATTATAAATTTGATCAGGTTATGGAGAGTGACTTGGCCTTTGAATCCATGGATAGCAGATGGAGAGACCTATAGGAATTGCATAAAGAGAATGTGGGGGAGAGAGAGAGAGAGCTTAAGTTAAACACTACCACACACAAGAGAGTGCAAGACATAAGAGAGAGATGGATGGTTGAATTTTTTTCTATCTTCTTTTCTTCTCCATTTAACTAAAAGATAAGAGTACATATATAAATGGAAAGTACTCTCCTACAACATACAAAGTGGTCAGTCTGGATAGTGTGAACCCGACTATATGAGCTAGCTTTATAACTATGCCATAACTCTAGTTCTCCAAAGTGGCTGTCACACAGCCTGTCATCCACTAGTGGAATATCGACCATAATCTCACCAACCATGCCAGTGGCATAAGTGTGGAAGCCGACTATATGAGCTGGCTTTATAACTATGCCATAACTCTAGTTCTCCAAAGTGGCTGTCACACAGCCTGTCATCCACTAGTGGAATATCGACCATAATCTCACCAACCATGCCAGTGGCATAAGTGTGAACCCGACTATATGAGCTGGCTTTATAACTATGCCATAACTCTAGTTCTCCAAAGTGGCTGTCACACAGCCTGTCATCCACCTAGTGGAATATCGACCATAATCTCACCAACCATGCCAGTGGCATAAGTGTGGAAGCTGTCGCCCAAGCGGGTCATCAATGTCCGTCGTAGCACTAGTTGAGCTCGATATCTCAACACTCCCCCTCAAGCTCAACTCTACACACTGCAAAGCTCCTAAACCTGTGGAGCTTCTCTATGCCCAATGCCTTCGTGAAGATGTCAGCCACCTGATCCTCTATGCTAACATATACCAGATCTACATCACTTGTCTACAACTTTCTCCCTCACAAAGTGATAGTGTACCTCAATGTGCTTCGTTCTAGCATGGTATACTGGGTTACTAGCCAATTATATGCTATTCATGTTCTCATAATAAATGACAACTACCCTATCCACGGGCTCACCCATATCACCGAGTAGCTTCTGAAACCAAGCTACCTCACAAGTTGCCAATAGCTGCACCCCTGTACTATGCCTCTGTACTTGACAAGGTAAGTGTTGGCTGCTTCTTACTGCTCCAACTCACAGCAGCACTCCCAAATGAGAACAGAAAACCACTGGTAAATCTCCTATCTATAACACTACTAGCCCAATCAGCATCTGTGTACCCATGTCGCTGTATCTCTATACCAGCCTCATAGAAAAGTCCATAATCAATTGTGGACTTTATGTACGTGAGAATCCATCTAGCCGCATCCAAGTGTGGCTTCCTAGGGGCTTGCATAAACTGACTCACAAGTCCAACAGTATAACTCAAGATTGGCATAGTAATGGTCATGTAGATCAAGCTACCCACTATGTGTCTGTATGTAGTGGGGTCCTCCAAAAGCTCACCTATATCTGCGGAAAGCTTTGTGTTCTACTACAATGACACTAAATAGGCTTACAGCCTGTCATACCATACTTGGACAACATGTCCAAGCCATATCGCCTCTACAATAACCAAATGCAATGAGATGATCTCACCACCTCTATGCCCAAAAAATATCGCAGCTCACCCAAATCCTTCATCTCAAACTTTTGCTTCAAAAGCCTCCTAACATCCTGTATGTCAACATCACTATCACTGAAAGATCCCTTCCCCCTCCGCGCATTGAATTCTGGGGTGCTAGCAGCAGCGGAAGTAGCACTTCTTGCACCGGCCAGAGCCTCTCACTCAAGGCCTCGCCCACGGATATCCAAACAAGAGACTAATCCCTCGGTTCTTCCAAACCCGAAAAAACTTCCCTCGCCCAGCAAACAGGCAATTCCTCCAGGATATTTTATTCTAATGTAGTCAAACTAATCTGATCGAACCCGCAAGTCTCATGGTCAGATCAAGGAAGAGACTTGCACTTGGATCATAGAGTCCAACGCTTTTTTCCTCATCAAGGGTTATCCGAGATTTACTTCAACTATCGTAACTTAACAGAATTGAGTCTCATTTTAGGGATCCATCAGTCCAGCCTAACCCCATCCAATCCTATGGGTTAGCCAACCGCCCAACCACTGTAGTGATAGGATCCATTTAGGAATTTTGTTATGTTTTGCCCCAGGTACCAGGGAAAAGAGTTTCCAAGCTCCCTAACCGGCGCTTCAAGCAAAGTTCAAGAGAGTCACACCACTTACAACTTACAAGGAGTATTTATAGAACTTCCTTGAAGTCTTTATGGATGACCTATGTGTCAACTCTACATGGAAATTACATTTATGGTGTTTGAGAAAAGTGCTAGAGGGATGCAAACTCTATAGAATCTCTCTTAACCCCTTAAAATGCTAGTTTTGGGTCCAACATGGAGTGATCCTGGGACACATTATTTCAAAACATGGCATTTCCATGGATGATAACGAGGTGCGACTCATTCTCAAGTTTCCACCTCCCTCCGCCGCCACCTCCTACCAACTTTAAAGGAGTCCAATGATTTATGGGGCATGTGGATTATTACCAACGCTTCATCTTCATATATGCAAAAATAGTTCGTTCCCTTTATGGACTCCTTGTGGTTGTTTTCGAATGGATAGAGGAATGTTAGCAAGCAAATGATACCCTCAAGATAGCATTGGCAACAACGAGTGCTCGGATTTTGAGATTCCTCAACAATTGGGAAATAATATTTCATATCAATATAGATGTTTGTGCTTTCACAATTGGTTGTGTACTGGCTTAATTGGAGATCATAACAAGGAATTCCATGTTAGCTTTGCTAGTCGTTGGCCTATATGGTCAAAAAGTTTCGTCATTATGTTCTAGAGACTAAATTTGTTTTCTTTATAGACCACCAATCTCTTCTTTACCTTGTGAACAAGCCTTGTACCATGGGTAGAATCACAAGATGGCTCCTAATTTTATTGGAGTTTGATTTTACCATTACAGTATAGAAGGGTTCCCAACATGTACTAGCTGACCACATGTTGCGCATTCCTAATGGAGAACCATCGGTAGGAATCAATGATGACTGATGCTTCCCTATTCCAACTTTCCTTGATTCTAGAATGGGGAGAGGAAGTTGTGCATTTCCTAGCTAATGGTATACCCACCGAAACATTGATCAATAAGGATCGAGCAAGATGCCTTATTAAGAAGGAAGGCCCCTATCAATTAATTGTGGCACAATTATACAAATAAGGAAAAGATAGAGTAATAAGACGAGGATTCCGTGAGGATGAGTACGTGTCTATTTTGGAACAGACCCCCCATATTGGAGTTGCCGGTGGACACTTCATAGCAGATAACACTGCTTGAAAGATCCTCCTGGTGGTAGACTTATGGTGGTTAACCCTGTTTAGAGATGTATCTAAATATGTCAAATGATGTGATGAATGCCACAACATGCCATAATTTTTCACAATAAGGATAGAATACCGCTCTATCCCATAATGTCCTTGCAACCATTCAAGAAATAGGACATTGATTTCATTGGTCTCATTAGCCCAGCCACCCGAAACACCTAAGCACGGTATATCATAGAAGCAAACAAACTACTCCACTAAATGGGTGGAAGCTCGAGCCACAAGAAAGGCTTCCATGGCCAAATTCCTTTACGAGTGTGTGATCACTCAATTTGGATGTCCTCTTAAGCTTGTTAGTGACAATGGCAGTAGTGCGATTCTTGCTACAAGACTTCTTGGTCACACACTGAAAATCTTCACCTTATTAGCCCCAAGATAATGGGCTAAGTAGAAAGCATTAACAAGATGATATATGCCATCCTAACCAAGATGATAGAGGCAAGTTGACAGGGAACATAAGTTATCGGGCAACACACTGGGCTTATAGGACATCATACAAAGTAGCCATTAACACAACACCCTTCAGCTTAACATAGGCATTAAAGCAATCATGCCTATGGAATTCTTGGTGCCTATGGTTGTGGTACATGAAAGGCTCACTGAGAACATCTTAAGTGATCGACTCTTTGAGCTCGAGAAACACGATGAAACGCGTCTAAGAGCGGTGTATGGCATGATTATAGAAAAACTCAGGTGTAAACAATGGTTTGATGGCCACCTTAAGGACAAGGAGATGAGTGAGGGGGATATGGTCCTTTTATACAACATAAAATTTTTTTTAAAAAGAAGCTTAAATACATAGGATTATGGCCCTTCCTAGTAATTGAAATAATCCCATAGGGCATATGCATTGAAACACTCAATAGAGTAGAAATGGCGGGTTATTTCAATGGTAGCAAATTATGATGCTACTATGGGCCACTCACGCAAAACACCTTGAAGGAAATTCACCTCAAAATGGAAAAAAAAACAAAAACGAAACGAGATGAAAAAGGCAGCACAAAAGGAAGCCAAGGAAAGGTAAGGAAACCTCAAAGGAAAGCAAACCTTTGTGAACATGGCTCAAGCAGTTGACCTTGAGAAAGAGGATTGGGAAGTCAAGCCTATCCGTTTGTGGTTAGGAATGACCACACAGGATGACCTTTACCCAAATGTTAGCACTAGTAGACACGAGTGCTAATCGTAACAACCTGATGTCCTACGACACATGAGACTCTCTGAACCAATATACTTTACTCCACACCTAGGCCACAATCACTACAGTTGCTTCAAATTGTTTTTAATGCCTAGGTGTTATTTACAGTTTTATTTCACATTGGGAATAACCCCCTAGAAGGAAAGCTCTATGTCATGCCTCTACAGGGACAATGCAAGAAGAAATCCTCCTTGGAAAAGGATGGATGGGCCACAACAGGTGTCGCATGGACTAGAAAGCAAGGGCGGCCACACTATAACTTACCTTAGTACAAGTTCCTAGCCAAAGCCGTGGACTCCACCACAGCAAGGCATATCATCTTCATCAGCAATCCTACCCCCAAGATGACACAAAAAGTTAAGATTGTACCACCAAAAGAGAGGCCAATACTTTACCACCATGAACCCTACATTGCCAAGCGCCTTTCCACCAACAAAGCCTCATCAGCAAACAAGCGGTGAACTCCACATCATGCAAAGGTTCACCAATGATGCCTGCTAACCAAGATAACTCTAGTAACACTGCTAGGCTACCAAAAGGTATCACCTCAAAATGCTCCAGAGCACAGACCCCACAACCAAAACAATCAACCCAACCCAATACTCAATGGTGGGTAATAAGGAAGGTCCTTGACGCACAAGGATACTACAAGGGTGCTACTACAATGTGGATCCCCAGAATATCCCAAAGCCCTAGTGACACCGAAGGCCAAGACATGCATATCTGCCCACAGAACCGAACGTTGCCCTCCACTAAGGCATCCAAAGAAGGAAAACACCGAAGCAACAGCATAAAAAAAGGCCACCTTGTCCTCAAGTGACAACCATTTGAAGATGGGTACCTAAAGAACTCATGTAATAGCCTAGAAGTTTTATGAGGGCAATACACAAATATGCCTCCCAAAGCCAGCATCTGGTACCACAAGCCCACCACACCGCACAACTTACAATGGCAGCCAATGCTAGCAACACACATCACCACTCAGACTCTACCAAATAAGGGTAAGGGAAAAGTGTAGGAGGACGCCAAGGAGACGAGTACCACAATAAATGATTTCATCAGTGATATACCCTCAACCTCAACAACCCCACTTGCCCTCATAATGTGACTACCAAGCTTCACCTCTACTAAGCAACCCATCTCCACAACATCTATCTACCAAGCTACTCCCAACCAAGTTTCCGCATGGCAAGATGAAGAGTTATAAACCTCTCAAAAAACTAATTGGACCTGCCTTGTAGCCATTGCAAATTGGGCAAGGAGTTAGTACAAAACCCAATGGGGTGTTGACCACCTAGTCAAGGGGCACAAAACCTATAGATAGGGTGCCAAAAAAAACATTCTCTCTAGGGGTGAAGGAATGGCCATCCACTCATGCTAATCGTTCACTCTTGTTTATCCACATGATAGTCCCCTCATTCTATCCCATAAGTATTCACTCTTGTTAATCATGGCCGTTCCCTCTCTCTTATCCACGGCCATTCACTCATTCTATCTATGGCCATTCACTCTTGCTTATCCATAGTCGTTCCTCCTTCCTTCTGTACAGACACGGCCATTCCAATTCTAAGCCATGGTTAAACCTCCCCAAAACATCTATATAAGGGTCCACCCCCCTCATTTTTCCCACTTTTTTTCTTGCTCTCTAGCCAAACTATTAGCCTTTTTTCTCTCGAAGTTTAGTAGCATCTTGCCCTTCCCTCACCTCCTACTCACCTGTGGTGCCATGGCCAGTGTGGAGCAATCTAACTCCTCTCTTGAGTTGGTCACCCACATCCCCCAAAAGAAGAGAAGGTAGGCCGACCATCGCTTTCAAGAATATGGCAAGCATCCCACCTAGCTCTCCCATCTAGGAGAAGCCCTCATGAAGTAGGTCGATGACTATGCCATCCATAGCTTGATAGAGAACACACACAAGGTGGAGCATAAACTCCTATACTACAGAGAGCAGTGCTACCATGCCATACCCAAACCAGTTGTGTGGAAGTTCTTGGAGCAAATTAGCTCGGTGGTTTCCCCACCGAGCTAATTTGCTCGGTGGCGCTTTCGTGGGGGACCCGCCCTCCTTAATTACTTATACTTCATCAAAATCTACAATGAATGCCATGCAACAAGCCAAATTATACATTCCAAAGAAGTCTCCCTCATAGTGCCCCACCTCAGCTTGGACGCGGTCCGAGAAGCCCTCCAGCTCCCAAGGATATTGAGCAGCCTTATGTCTACCCCATAGCCATGTCATTCAGCATGTGCATGACACTTTCCAAGTCCCCACCACCAAGGATGGTGTGGAGTGGCACAACATCACCCGAAAGGAGCTAGTGATGCAAGCATGGGCACTCTCTTTCCTCCTCACCACCCATTGGGTGGATCACTTCAGCTGCCTACAACCTCTCCACTCTTGCCAAAGTTCATCAAGAAGTGGCAGTAAACTGGGCCAAGTATCTCCACAAAGAGCTCCATGCGGTTTGCCATGAAGCCCCGAGGCAAGCTGGCAACCTCCTCTCTTCTCACTAAAGTATTGTATCATGCAACAGGGTGGGACATATTTCCTATCCCCTTTCAACTATAGGAGGATATCACTATACACCTCAGCCAATCCCCAAGCCTTAATCTTCCCCCACCACTCCCCTTCCAAATGCCAGCATATCGAGAAACAAGAGAAAGACAAACAATGAAAGGCTATAGAAGAGGGGGAGCTCCGTAAGACCTCCCCATTTGTGGAGGAAACCCTTTTGCATTCCTCGCCCAGCACCCCTGCTGATGGCCAACCACTGCTCTCGCCCTTGCCAGCTCACCCTGATGAAGGTCCCTCTGCATCACCCTCCACCACCAAAACAGGCACACCATGGACACACTATAGTGGGTGTAGGCCAGGTGCTTCTTATGCCAACAGGTTTTCTCCAAAGGCATCTGCACCTCCCAAGGCACACTCTTCAATTTTGATACTGGCTTCTCCAATTTAGTGCAGGAGTTAATGACATCCACGATAGAATACATGTCGAGGGAAGATGAGTAGGTCATGGCCTGTCAACCATGCTCCTGGAAAGGGCTGACCTTATCCAAAGTCAACAGGACCTCCATGTTGCTTTGAATGCTAATGCCTAGCTGCAAGCCTTGCTCGCAGACAGCCTCATAGAAGTCCTACATGTTGTGGACCACCTGCAAGTGCAATTACATGACACTAAGGAGGAATGCATGTCCAGAGGTAGAATGCTCCCTAGCTTGAAGTGAAGCCCATGAGATTCTCCCTAGCTTGAAGTGAAGCCCATGAGATGCAACATATTGCTTAGGTCACCCAGGAAATCTGAAAAAGAATTCGCGCCATGTTCCAGACCTATAAGCAAATTATAAAAGAAAAACTAGCACGGAAGGATGAGCAGCTACTCGGCCACAAAAGAAAAAGCTAGCCAAGAGAAGCCCACAGCTATGGGGCAGGCATCTATCGTACATAATGCAAAGTCGATACCTTGATGGATGCTACCACCAAGCTTCTTACCCTTTCCTGTCCACCCCAAAACCCAGCCACAATCCTAGAACTCCATTATCGAGCCCTCCAACTTAACCTCCTCCAGCATAACATCTTTTTAGAGTAGCCAATCACCACCTCTTCCCTCTCCTATATTATAACCAAAATCCCTCCACACTCCATTAATCTGCTTGTGAGCCTCTTCTTCCAAAGACAAATTTCTTTCGATAACCCCACCATCTCTTCACCCTCCCAATCCATCCTCTTACCGTCATTGACCTCTTTAATTGGGCCCGCATCCTAGAGCATGGATAAGCCACTGAATCTGACAGCTTGGTCGAGCTCATTGTACCCCATGGTCTCTGTCCAATGCCTTGTCTAAGTCTCTTACTGCCATCACCTAGATGGAAGGGGAGGGGTGGCTTAAAATCTACATGGCCCACAAGACACTTCATCTCCAAGCACACGAACCATACTCCCCCACCAAGGCCTCGTAGTTTTGTACAAGAAATTCTACCATCAACTAATTGCCACCACCACCATCATGCAGATCGATGACTCACATGTGGTGTGCCTAGGATTTCATAGTAGAAGAGGCCCACCAAGACAAAATCTTTTGATCCTCCAAAAATTCTACTGCTCCCCCCCCCCCCCCCCCCCCCCCCGAGGGAGATGACGATGACAATGATGAAGATGATGATACTAATGAATATCCCTTCCCAAGTGGGTGACACTCAACCTCAAGGCCCTCGCCCCTGGCACCCTCATCAAGCTCCCCACCACTCACATGACCACAAAGGCTCTACAGCACCACCATCAACAACTGGCACCCACCAACATCCACTCACATGACCACAAAGGCTCTACAGCACCACCATCAACACCCCCCTCCATGCCAAACTAACCTCTGACATTAGCTTTCCACCCCAATCCTCCTCCTCGATCACCCTTCTTCTCTTTCCTCCCCCACATGCCAACCCTGGATCCAAGGAAAGTGAGCGAGATTACTCTCCTTTCTTGATTCCAATGCATGAATTTGTATGTACCCGATTACTCAAAGCTTGCTTGTTGATTATTGAAAATTATGTTGATTTTTGCAATTTGGACTAACTTGAGATTTTGCATATAGTCTTAACACAGATGCTTTGGTTGCTACATCTCTTCGGGATGAGTTGGTGAATACGTTTAATATATGCACTACTAATCCGGAGGATTATCTTAAGGAGTTGTCTCCCGAAGATGTGGATTTGATCATGAGAATTAGGAGGAAGAATACCAAGGGTGCAAAGCCTTGGTTTCCCTTAACAAGGAGATACCTAGCTCGGCTAGTTTATAATGTATGCTTCTTTAGACTATTGTCATAAGCCATTGGATGTTTTTAGCTTTCAAGTTGAATGTTCTTCACACTTTTCCTCTAGGTTCAAATAAACAAAGAGCTCCATCAAAAGTTGGATCCCCTTCGCCCTTCTCTATCTCCAGAAGCGTTAAAGAGACATGAGGTAGAAGAGCTTGATGACCTCACAAGGAAATATAGTGACAAAATTGGGACAGTAAGCTTGAGAATTCTTTAACGTAGTGTTTACTTTGTTGTTTAATGTATAATTAATTACACGTGTGTGTTTGTAAAAAGATATTAAATATTGTGGATCCCAACCTCGGTGATGGTTGGTGGCAAAGAGTGCTTTCACTCAAATGGGATGCACAAAGCTATGCCACGCTAGAAAAGATTAATCTACTAGCTATTTGTCCACAAGTTTCAACGGAGACAAAGGTTCTTTGGTTGTCACTATTGGAGGTAAATAAAGCAACCAGAGGAGTCTATGGTGTTCCAAGAGTCACGAGTTTAGAAGGTGAATACATAATAATGCTTTCTTTTGAGAGAAATAATTTGTTTGCAACACATAATTATGTTTTCGTCATTCTTTTTAGTTGGTTGCAGAGGAAGTCGGTGTTGGAGAGAATTCTTGCAAGAGCACGTGATGTGCTTAAAGATTTAATCGATCAACCTGGGGGTTTGGTCTTGGTTGAGGAGTTCCCATTTGCAATAGATTTATGAGGAGGTTAGGATGGAAAAATGCAAGTCGCTCTTTCCTACTATAGTCCGACTAGAGAGTAGGGAGAAGAATGTGGAGTTAAAGAACTTGACAAAGTATGACTTAATTCAGATGGCTGCACAACGTGTTGTTTACAGGTGGGATGTATAATGGGCTTGGAGTTTTCTTTCTTGATAGCTTGCAGTATTTATCTACTTTGTCTCAAGCATCTTTTGCTTGTGTTCTGTCTTCTTTGATTCTTTTTGTGTGACAGATACTTCGTGTTTTTAAAAGAGGGTGGTCATATGTCCACTCTTCCGATCGCTTGTCAAGCATGGATTTCTATCTCTGATGACGCTACTACCATGTACTGCCTAGACATGCACTCCCTCTCTAAGTGGGAACTAGAAAACTACCCATGGTGGATCGACATGTGTCGTGGGAAGTATCTTGAGAGAGAGAGAAAGAGATTCATGTGGTTTTCTCTTAGGAGAATTCAACGAGAGAGAAAGACTCTACCTCAAACATTCATGGTAATTCTTTTCGTTTCATTTAAGTAGTATTCTAAAATGTTTGCATATTAGTTGAGGATTATGTGTTTTTTCCAAAGGGTGTCAATCCAAAGACATGGATCAAAGAGGAAAAAGACAAGAGAGGAGTGAAAAGGGAGTGAAAAGGAGACTTCCCCGCTTGATGATGAGGATGATGGCTCCTTATTAGGTAATGATTCTCACCATGCTCACTCTCCATGCTCTCTCTCACTCTCTTTCCATATGCCCAACTCCGCTCCTTTCACAATCATGCACACGACTCAAATGTCACTTTTCTCTCTCATGCATTCATGATCTCTCCCTCCATGCCTCTCTCTCTCTATTATGTCTTTTTACCATTATACACATGGCCGTAATATCTCTCTATCTTTCTCTTTCCCTTACACACATTACTATATTACGCCCTTCTCTCTCCATTCTCCCATGCTCTCTCTCTCTCTCTCTCTCTCTCTCTCTCTCTCTCTCTCTCTCTGCCACATTTCCTTGGCTTATTGTTTAATATGCTTTGAAGAATGGTTGTTTTGATGTTGTAGGGTGTGATGGCAGCACTTGTGTTGCTAAGAGGACATGCACATTTGTATAGGTAGAGACTTTGCTTGTGGACAAAAAAATCCATGTACACTTAGGTACATGATCACTTCAGGACATTTTGTCCTAAGGGTAGAGAGTATGCCCGCCCGCAATGGTAGACCGGTTAGTTGGGCGACAATATTGTTTTCTTGGACTTGCCATTTGGTGGAGTGCTCTTTGAGCCAGTGCCTCACCCATAGTGGGATATTCTCAATGAGGAGCACGTGCACTATGGCATATGTGTGTCTGCTGCCTCCATGTCAGACAGTGGATGGTTGTTGATTATGAGCTCCCATGCAAGTATGCAAGTATGCAAGTAGAGTTTCACAGGTCATCTGAAGTGTCGATGGTTGGATGGTGATGCCTTGTTTGTTTTGTATACAGGGCCAACCACTGGTTGGATTGAGAGACATGTTAAGGTGAGTGGTTTGGACATTTGGCATCGTGTGGTGGTCATGGATCACACACCTTATGGTTCTATAAAGCTTATGGACTCTTCATCTATGGAACAAAGAGAAAATCAATAATTGTGTTGTTCGGTTTGATGATTGAACTTGTTCCAAATGCCAATCGCTAATTTTTTTTACTTTTGGTGTTTATTGCAGTGTTCAGCTTCTATGCTCTTCTTGGTTCGTAGACACAGTTGTGATCCTCTTGTTTACCTTGATTCTAGCCGACCTCTGTTTGAGGCTTCACGCGACAACATTGTCCACCATCATCTAGATACCTTCTGATAGCAAGGCTAGGGCCTCTAACGGATGCAATTCGAGAGGAGGCATGGAGAGGAGCCACACCTTTGTGGCATGTTATTTGGAGCTCCTCTGATGGGATAGCACTTGAGTTAGGTTGTGGCACTGCTCCCCTCCTTCAGGCGTGCATGGACTCTAATCGATTATGTGTGGCCATTGACATTGATGATGCACTCATCACATCACACGTGGTTCCCTTGCTTCTTGAGAAGAAGCAGAAACTAGGTGTTAGGGCAGGCACATTAGAGATTGTTGAAGATGAGGTGGATGTTTTGGCAGGGGTCTTGAGCAGCTTGCCTTTTCATTTTGTTGCACTATATTTTAATTACACTATGGCATTTGATTTCATGCATTTACGATAACATTTTGTTTGTGGCTTGCTACCTTTTGGTTAATGTTTCGCTATTACTATGTTTTAGTTGTGTAATCAAAACAGTTGTTAATGCTATATTGGATGAGATTCACGTCTTTAGATCTTTGATTGGTGATGTTATATGCATGAACCCATATGTGGTGTGTGTGCACATGTGGCGAATGCAAATTGAGTAAGATCATGTTCGAGATTGTTGTTTGGTTGTGACTATTTTGTTTACATTTATGTAATGCCATTACAAGGTCTTCATTGGTTGAGCAAGTTCTTTGTCCATGTTAAGTGTCTTGCCAGATTATGCTGAGGCGATTGCTTTGGAGATGGCTCAGGATCATCGATATGACAAGGTCACAGGAGAGCATCATCGACGACGATGCTTATTTTTGGATGATGAAAGTTGTGTCGATTAAAATTTGCATATAGATGTGCCACCGATTAAACCTCATTATTACAACCTTTGTAATTTTGTGCGAATAGACCAATGTCACAGTGCATCATAATTATCTATTGTGTGCATTATGGCTTGGATCTTATGTGCACATAGGGTGTGTGTTTGTGTGTGTGTGTGTGTGTGTGTGTGTGTGTGTGTGTGTGTGTGTGTGTGTGTGAGAGAGAGAGAGAGAGAGAGAGAGAGAGAGAGAGAGAGAGGAGCATTTATTTCATCATTGTATAATAGCATAAAGACCAATGTCATAGTGGATCATAATTATCTATTGTGTGTATGAGTGTTCAAAGTGACAATAGACATACTTAAGTATGCGCAATGGCACGGAAGAAATTGTGTTCTAGTTAGACCAATAACATAGTGCATCATAATTATCTATTGTGTGTATGAGTGTTCGAAGAGGCAATAGACATACTTAAGTACGCGCAAGGGCATGGAAGAAAACACTTGCATGATGGCATTTGTTTTGTCATTGTATACATTTTCATGATGGCCTCCAGCCTTCCCACTTGCTCGATCTTCCTCTGGCTCGCTCACGCTTGCTCGTTGTTTGGGGTGCCTCAATTAGAGAGTTAGAGGATGCCCATTTCACAAGTAATCGGAATGAGCCAAGCCTTGCCTCGAGCAAGTGTGAAAGGAAAATTGTGCATTGTGTCAGTCTAAAAATCATGCAAGAATTGCCTACCTCAGAAGGAAACTTGATAGTAAAAATATGTAAGAAAATGGGTCCATGAATGAACATTTAACAAAATTACATGACTTGAGAGAGAAACTTCTTAATATTGATGAAGTCATTCCTAAAAATGACATGATAAACATCCCCCTTAACACTTTTTTAAATCTTATCTAGGTTTCAATACTTCCCTTTATCTTTCCTTGAGAGGAAATGTAGCCCTTCTTACCTATTAGGATCTTGTAAGCTTACTGTGTGCAAGATGAATAGTTCAAAAAGAATGTTTCTATGAGAGCTCTAGTAATCAGGATCTAACAAGGATAAGAGCAAGAAATTTTAGTGGAAGATAAATTTATTTTAACTTAAAAATAAGGAAAAAAAAACAAATCAACAAAGTTCCAAGTAGTTCTTCCTCTGACAATCACAGTTCTAAGAAAGAGGACTCTACTAATATCATTATCCATCAAGACTTCTCACTAATGGCTATTTGTAGTTATAATCCTGAACATGATGCATGTCTTAGTGCAACTATCTCTGACAATTAGTTTCTTGATTATGGTACTTCTAAGTACATGAATTCTTTATTTCGTGTGCTAATAATTCCTCTTACCCCATAAAAGGTATTAGTGAGATAGTTCTCACTACTACAAGTGGTGAGGATACTTGACTTCAAAATTTACTTTTTGTTCTAGGTATTCAAAAGAACCTGCTTTTTGTGCCCACTCTAGCAAGGGGGAGTCTTAATGTTGAATTTACAAATGATAAATACATTATTTGTGGTAGAGAATAGGACAAATAGATTGTTCTTTTACTGGATCTTTAACCACCAGTGGTTTGTATAAATTGGACATATATGACAAGTGTGATGTTGCTTATAATGCAATGAAAGACATCTAGTTATGGAATGCTAGGTTTGGCCACACTTCTATTGGTGGTTTGATGCTTTTTGCAATAACATCATAAGATGTTAGAAGATCTTCCTCAACTTGATCCACAACCAAGGTATGTTTGTGAAGGATGCATCCTTGGCAAACTTGCTCACCAACCTTTCCCAAAGAATGTAGCTGATAGAGCTTCTCACAATTTTTAGCTCGTACATAATGATGTGTTTGGTCCAACTACTTCTATGGGAGAAAACTTATATTTTGTTACATTCATTTAACACTTTGTTGCTATGGTTGAAAAGGAAACTGTCTTTAAAATTCAAACTATTTGTTCAAATAGAGGAGGGAATATCCAAAGCATTCAAAGATTTTTTGGCATAAAGAGGCATTAAGCATTAGTTTAAAACTCTTATACATCGCAAAAAATGGCATTGTTGAGAGATAAAAAAGAACTCTCATGGAGATGGTTCGAATGGATAAAGGTCAGCAACTTCCACACAAGTTTTGGATGGAAGCAGTCTTTGTGCTACCTATGTGTGGTGAACAAGTGGCCTCACCAAAGCTTTGAAGACTATTACTTCTTATGAAGCTTGGTTTAATCGAAAACCTAAGGTTGAATACATGCATGTTTTTGGTTGTAATATACACATGTGCCAACACAAAGTAGAACTAAGCTTGATAATAAGGTAATGAAATGTATTTTTATTAGTTATAGTGCTAAAAGCAAAGGTTAACGTCTCTACAATCCTCTCACTAAGAAGATTTTTGTCAGTAGGGATATCATTTTTGTAGAGGATTATGTCTATTCAATGATGGAATTCCATGCCTATGCCAACTCTTTGGACATGTTTGATGAGTTATTATATGTGCTAGTTTTTGTTATGAGGAGTAAATTCATGGAATTTAATATTCTCATGCCTCATTATTTATGAATTCTCCTGGAAAAGTTTAGATTAGGATGCCTTTCTTAATCCAAGTGATCGCATAGAGCTTACTTTACACGTGCATGGGTGATTATGGGAACATGCAAATGTAGAGCTTACTTTACACATGCATGGGTGATTATAGGAACATGCAAATGTAGAGTAACATGCATGCATACATGGGTGATTATGGGAACATGCAAATGTAGAGCTTACTTTACACATGCATGGGTGATTATAGGAACATGCAAATGTAGAGTAACATGCATGCATGCATGCACAATTGAGAGCATGCATACATAGCTAGGAACATGCATGCATGACTAGGAATGTGCGTGCATAACTTTAGAATAACATGGGAACATGTGTATGCATCTAGAACATGAATGCATAACTTGGAACATGCATGTGCATCTAGAAACATATGTGCAACTTGGAACAATTGTGCATAACTTTAGATTAACATGGGAATGTGCATGCATAGCTAGGAATGTGCATACACAACTTGGAACATGCGTGCAACTTGGAACATATGTGCGTAGCTAGGAATTTGCATGCACAACTTGGAACACTTGGAACGTGCATGCACAACTTGGAACACTCTTGAGATTTGTATGCATTTAGATATGGTGATGTGGGTGATAAGGGGTGTGTGCTTGAGATTTTCATGCAAAAAAGTCCTTATTGAATATGTAGGTGTGGTGTTGGGTGTGGTGTTAGGTCATGCCTATGGAAGTGTGTTTAAGAAGTGGTCTTCCAATCATTATCAATCTAGGTGACGTTCTATACCATGGACCAAGTTTTCACCCACCATCGCCCCCCCATCTTGAGCTGTACCTAGAAAGCTAATGATTAAAGAACTACTTCCATGATTAATATCTGCTTCCATGGGGAGTCTCCTTCATAGATCTCTATCACTCTTGCTTTCTTTGATTTCTATTTTCCTCCTTGCTTACTTCTTTCTTCAACATTTAATTTTTAGGAGGTTGGTTTTGGGATGGGTAGTTTTCTTATCTGACAAGGGCATGGTACTTGTTTTTGGACCATTTAGCTAGGCTTGAGAGTGATGTCGACTGTGGTGGGTGATAGGGGAATCAATACTTACTCTACAATAGAGAAATTGGTGTAAGTGGGGTGCTACAATTATAGCATAAGATGCTCGAGTGGATGAAGAAATAATCTCTTATTTAGAGTGGGTTTGGTTATTGTGCGCTTTTGCCGCACAGGTCGTAGCTGGGGACTTGCCGAACACCGTATGCGAGCCACGAATGGCTGCAAGCATACAACCAGGAAGGCAAGCTCAAAACAGAATGCAAAAGGTGTGTCACTCACCGCTTAACTGCCGCCTTGAAGGATTCCCGCGTCGCAGCCGTGAAGGAGGAGCCGCCGTCGTCGCTCTACCGCCTCTCCGCCGCCTCGCCGTGCCGCTACACAGTGCGCTCGATCGCTCTCTCACTCTCTCTCTCTCTCTCTCTCTCACGTAGGAGAAGGAAAACAAGGAGATAAGGCAAGAGCACTCTTGTATTCACAACACATGAGAATGAGGATTTTAGGGTTACATTTGACTCATATAGGTGACTTGGCCGTTCACACTTGGGCGCCCATACATGGCCGGCCGACCCTAACCCTTATCCTACTGATATCCAAGGTGTGCCTCTCATCGGCGATCACCCAATCCCTTCATCCTTAACATATGGTACCGACAAGCCCGGCCCATGACTCAGAATATTTAAATTAATGATGTAAAACATAGTATGTGTCCGTCATGGGTTAACATGCCCCCCTTCCTGATGTAGATTCTGTCCTCGGAAGCTATGGTATGGTAAGCTCGAGAGGGTTGTTGTTGTTGACCGTCTGCAAAACAGGGAAGTAGAGTGAAAGTATGCTGGAATTCAAAAGATATAAAGTGTATAAATTCAAGCATGTTAGACCACAATGGATGTTGTTATGAGAACTTAGTTTAAGGGTCACATGAATGAGCTAGTGTAGCAAATTAACAGGAGTTTAAAATTATTGAAAGTAAATCCAGAGTAAGCAAGGTGTCAAAGGTTAATCAAGGTTTATAACTGGCGTAAGTCAAGGTAAATAACCAAGCTTAATAAATAAACAGATGACCACACTGTGTCTACTCTAAGAACAAGTTAATACCACGAGTCTAGGGACACAAGAAACATTAGAGTTACAGGAGCCTTTTGCCTTTTTTTTTTTTTAAATGCATGTGACAATTTTTACACAATGGCGACCTTCCTAAGGCAAAACTAACATCGATCCTGGTACCATGTTTAACACAAGGCATTATCCAGGAATCTATTAGCTCACTTTAGGCAAGGCTACCCCCTACCAACCAAGGCATCGGTTTGGAGTAGAATACTCCTCGCCTACCAAGTGTCAATAAGGCGATAGGCCAACATTGAAGCACATCATAGACTTGTATTGCCATTTATTGTAGGCTTGTTTTTTTTTTAAATCTATTTCTTTTGATCCTCGCTCCTGAACTATATTTTGTCTTGCATCTTTTCGACAAAGGGGTAATAGCTATGTCCTAGAGGTCAACACACACATGGCCAGGTGTCAAACATTAAGATGGTTTTACCCTAGACCTAAGACAATCGTATTCCAAGGTTAACTAAAGACGTCATGCTGCCTAGGAATATTTCCAATAAAGTTAAGCTCATTAATGATTTACACTAGCATGCAAGTAACTTCAAAAACTAAGTAGTACATTGACAATTTCCATGTGGTCATGCATTATAGTTTATGCAATTGATTGAACAGTAAAAACGAAAGAGAGTGGGTATGGAAGAATTACACCTGTAATTGGAGACAGCTTGTAATTTGATGTAGATATATTTTGATGAACGTTGCGGCAGTCTCTGGACTTGGAAGCGAACCCACCTCAAAGTTTTTAACCTGTACAATCAACTAACAAGCACTATACCTCGAGAGGCACATCAGTGTGAAAATTTCAAGACTTGTTTAAGGAATCTGAACTAGAAAAAACTTGGAAACGCTAACCTACCTACCAGTCACCACACTACTACTGAGGATACGGTAAGAGGATGTTGTAGAGTCCTGGCTCTAGCCCTAAGGCTAAGCCTCTATCCGCATCATCCAAACAAATAAAGTCAACCTCAGTAGTGCCATGAGTTTCATCCATCCATTCATCATTGTCAGATATTTCCTTTTCATTTTCCCATCCACATAAACTCATCAAAAATGTAACCATGCGAGGATAGTCATCTTGTGGAAAAGGAAAGCATTGGGCTATCGGGGATATGTCCTCTACGGAGTAGGGGTTAGTCATGGTCAATAGGCGAATTAGCCATTCTAATTCCTCAACATTTTCCTCTCTGGCTAGTATATCTATATGATCCCATTCAGTTTCAATTACAGGATAGCACATGTGGAATATCTGAGAAAGGTACAGATGATACCTCTCACCAAAGGTAGGAGTGGATGAAGTGTATGATGATCGGGCATCTGCCATATCTGCAAACACAGATATAGCATCAGTAGGTTTAGACAGGTCAATCTAGTTCTTGATTGTATACGGATATTTCTCTTGTTTTGTGCTCTTGCTCTTTTTACTATTTTTTGTTTTTCTTTTCTCTGTTTTTTATGTATGAAGCTATATATATACATCCCCTTGAATTTGGCAATTACATGGTCAGGGGAGAAGGTTAAGGAGGAAGCATTAAAATGTCAAGCGTGAGTACATGCTCCCCCTTTCCTTGGACAGATCATATTATTTGCAATGATGTTGCAGCCTCTTGGAACCAATTTGTCCAGCGGGTCATAGGTTGTGATGTGGGCAGATAGCTTTTTATGACTCTTGTGGCCACATCCAATTGTAGAGATGGTAGGGTACGCTCCCATTGACGAATGGAGGAAATGGTTTCCGACGATACTATTACAAGGGGAGACGTAGACTCATCAGTTTTTTGTTGGGTGTTGGCAAGAGTAGGTGTAGAGCATGTAGAAACTTCTATATCAGCGTCGTGTGCGTGGCATGAGGAGCTAGAAGCTTCATGTGGCTCCCCCCTTCCTGAGCTAGGTGGTAGTGATCGATATCGTTTGGGAATCCAAACTAACTCTGGAAGAAGTGGTATGGAGCACTCTGTTACCTTTCCCTTACCACGATCTTGAATTATCGTTGGGGTGGCAACAATTGGTTTGCAAGGTTTTACAGGTGATGTAGAGGGATTCAGCTTATGTTTAGGGACCCAAATCTGGTCACTCCCCTCGTAGTACCCTTGGGCTACTAATAATTTTTTAGGGATCCATCGTGATGTTACATTGCCCTTTCTCGGGTGGGTGGCTGCTTTCCTTTTACGAGGCTTCTTGGTGGCTAAACGAGATTGAGCAGGGGAAGTAGCTGTTTAGCGAAGCTTTGGGGACCCATTTGTATGTACTCTTTGGCATAGTAAGCGAAGCTTTAGGGACCACCTTGCCTGTTTCCACTCTTGGCGTTGAAATGTTAGAGGGGTGGCCAACAATCGAAGATGGTTTTGCCACTGGACTTTGTGATTTTTCATTATCTAATATTTGAGTGGATGACTTAGGTGCGGGATTTTGAGCGGTCAGACCTAGTGTTGGTTCTTGCGTTGTGACTTGTCTGGTTGCCCAATCGATATTGCACTCGGTGGCCATCATCCATTTGCGCCCTAAGATTACAGTCCCTTCCATGGTGCCAGCTGGCATAACCAAAAAGCTTTGAATTATGGTTCCCTTGTCATAGGCAACCGGAGTGTGCAGAATTCCTGAGACGGGGGTTTTCTTCTTGTTGATTCCTTGAACTTGGATAGAACTCTTGGATAGAGGTGGTTTTCCCAGTTGACACCACACGCCATATGATAGCAAATTGTGTTGAGCTCCTGTATCCAGTAATGCATTGTACAGCACCTCCCCGTAAGGACTCTGTAACTCAATTGGGTATCTTAGAGGTGGGTCAGATTCCAGTGCATCCTCTTCTGCTTCCTCGAAAAATACTTGCATAATTCCCAAGTTGGCTTCTCGTTGTCTCCTAGCACGCTGTTGACGTTCTTTGGCTTCGACTCTCGCTTGTATCTTTTTAAGCTCAGCTTGTTCTTTAGCTGCCTTCTTTTGATGGATTGCATGTAACTCCTCCTGGCTCAGGGGGTCATAGTATCATTTGAATTTACTCCCATTAAGGAATCCAATGGTTTCAACTCCGTCGAGAGTCTCCACTCTGATGGTACCTTGCGGGGTAATTTCACATACTCTATATGGTCCCTTACCAGCGTATTTGAGCTTCTTCTTTTCGTTTCGCACTCCATACATCAGGACTTTATCCCCAACCTTGATGTCCTTGTCCTTTAGATGGCGATCAAACCATTTTTTCCTTCTATCCTTCTCCACAAGGGCATTGTATACAGCCAATTGTCTTTCTTCGTTTAGCCGCTCAAGGATATACAGACGCTCTGCTAAGGGATTACCATCCCATCCCTCTTGAGTAGCAACACGAAGACTAGGAATGACAAATTCCCATGGCATGACTGCTTCTTGGCCATATACCATTTTGAATGGTGTGCAATTAATAGCCACTTTGTACGCAGTACGATAGGCCCATAAAGCTGTCGTAAGCTTTAGATCCCAATCCGTGCGATGAGCTTCAACTGTCTTTGTCAAAACAGAGATTAATGTCTTATTTGTACTCTCGGCTTGGCCATTCGCTTGCGGATAATAAGGAGTAGATTTATGATGGGATATCATGAAATTTGTTGTGAGCTCCTTAATCACTTCATTTATAAAATGTGTACCATTGTCGCTCACAAGTTCAAAAGGACAACCGAAGCGTGTGATTATATTTTCAAAGAGGAACTTGGCTGTTGTCCTCGCATCTGCCTTACGTGTCGCTTTCGCTTCAGCCCATTTGGTCATATAGTCAGTGGCCACAATAATATAGCGAGATTGTGTGTTTCGGGCCGCTGGACTAATTGGACCTACAAAGTCTAAACCCCACTTTTCAAATGGTTGGTTTACTTTGATCGGATGTAGGGGCATCTGATCTTTCCTCTGGGGTTTCTTATATCGTTGGCATTCATCGCAACCCTTCACAAAGAGTGATGCGTCTTGGAACATAGTGGTCCACCAATACCCTGATTGTAAGATCTTTCGTGCAGTTAAGTCTCCTGAGAAGTGACCACCGGCTACGCCCATATGTGCCTCTTGCAAAATGTATAGATACTCATCCTCTCGAGCACAACGCCTAAGAATGTCATCCTTTCCTCTTTTATAAAGAGTCCCTGCTATCAGGCAATAGGGTTCGCATTCTTTGATCAGCTTTCGAGCTAGATCTTTGCGAAGCTCCTTGGGTGGAAAGCCATTAACCAAAAAGTTAACAATCTTCTCACTCCATTCAGGCATTGTCTCCACCATGAACAGGGAAGTGTCTGGTAAGTCATCATCAACCCCCGTAGGAGCCTCACCATTAGGTATGCGAGACAAATGATCAGCCATAACATGTTTTTTGCCAGGTCTCACAACAACAGTGAAATCAAACTCAAGAAGAATCAATAGCCATTGTGTGATTCTTCCTGTGGAGCATGGTTTGTTTACCAGATACAACAATGCTTGATGATCTACATAGAAAACAAACTTGGTGGCAAGGAGGTAATAACGAAATTTCCTTACTGCATATATCATTGCCAACCCTTCTCGCTCCGTAGTGGTGTAGTTCATCTCAGCATCGTTCGACTGGCAAAGCTAATGGGGTAGTCTAGCTTGTGTTCTCCAGGTTGAGTTAAAACACACCCAATAGCAAAGTTTGATGCATCCATATGCACATGGAAGAGTAAATCCTAGTTAGGCATTCTCAAGATTGGAGCACTCGCCAAGGCCTTCTTTAATAGCTCATAGGCACGGTCACATTCTTCGGTCCAAATAAACTCGATGAGAAGCTTATACAATGGTCGAGCTATCTCGGCGAAGAATAGAATAAACCTTTGATAATAACCAACGTGGCCCATAAAGCGTTGGACTCCCTTGTAGTTGGTGGGTGGTGGCAATTCCAGGATGACCTTGATTTTACTCTCATCAGTGGAAATCCCATTTTTGGACACTATATGCCCTAAGATAACTCCGTGTTTAACCCAGAATTGGCATTTGAAAGGATTCAAGGAGATGCGATATAATCTACACCTTTCAAATATTTTTCGTAAACACATCAAGTGCTCGTCCCACGAGGAATGAACACAAAGATCATCTAAGAAAGCTTCACAGAAGTCCCTTAGATATTCCTTAAAGGCCGTGTTTATCAATCGTTGGAATGTTGCAGGTGCATTGGTCAAGCCAAAAGCCATGACGCGAAAGGCAAACACTCCAAACTCTGTGATAAATGCTGTTTTAGCTTGGTCCTCGTCTGCAATTATGATCTGATTGTAACCCAAGTACCCATCTAAAAAGCTATATGCCTCCTTGCCTGCCACTCTTTCAAGCACATGTTCAGAATATGGCAAGGGGTAATGATCCCTTCTGGTGGCTGCATTAACCTTTTTGAGATCAACGCACACTCTGAGTTTCCCATTCTTCTTTGGCACGATGACTATCGGAGAAACCCATTCTGAGTGCTCAATTGGGTATATGAATCCACATTTTACCAGCTTTTCAATTTCCTCTTGTACAATCTTTGCATACTTAGGATTCATTGGGTAGGGACGTTGCTGGACTGGTTTAGCAGTGCTAATCATTGGAATCGTGTGTTGCACCACCGAGGGTGGAACACCCTTCATGATATGTCCAAGCAAATATGTCCTTGAATTCTTTAAGAAGCTTCATAAGTGCAGCTTCTTCCGCCTTGGTGAGGTCTTGAGCAATAAAAACTGGTTTAGACTCCTCACCCGGATCTGCTAAGTCTATCTCCTTGACTACCGCAGGGCCATCGTAGACGCCGCTACTCCCATTGGTAGGCATTCGTTGGGCTTTTGTGTAGACTACTTTACGTTCCCCTGTGGTGAATGATTTGAAATGCTCGGGTGCGGGGTGTAAGTCTACTGGTTCTTGTTGTGCCAGGCTTTTTTCTTTCAATTCCGCTTCCTTTTGCTGTTGAGCCAACTCTTGGTTTTGCCGCCTTCTTGCAGTACGACTTAGTTTTGGCTTCTCTTCGATTTCTAATTGGGCAACGTCATGAGGTTGCGGAATACACCACATGACACTTTGGAGGTATTGTCCCCAATTATCCGCTATCTTCCGATGAGCGTCAATGGCTCCTACATAACTAAGCCATTCTGAAGTAGATCTTTCCTTGTTTATTGCAGTGCGTACATTAGCTCGATAGCGTTGGCGCTTATGTCTCGTTTTCTTCTTACCAAGTTTTTGATTTTTGTTTCTATCAGATTCGGACTCACTTGGTCGATCTTCACTTTCGGACGAACTGCAGGAGGTCACTGTCCTAGGCCTTGAGCACCTTGCTTCCACATTTGGGTGAATATTTGATTCATCCCTCCCATCAGGCTCAGGGTCATTTTCTTCTTGTTGAGATTCATACTCAGAGTTGCATTGGTCTGAGTCTTCACTACTGTCAGTGTCAGTGGAGTTTGCCACGTTCTCATCATCAGGAGTCAAGTGCATAACACCTATCATGTTCATTGGCACTAACGGTGGCATATCTTGCCCGTCAGGTGTTACCCAGCTTGTGCCTCTATTTCCCCATGTGTCTATGGTTGCCGCTAAGTGTACCCAATCCACGTTATCCGACTCAGTCATACCCGGTAGGACATCCATGTAAGGAGAATCCTTCCCATCATCAGTCTCTTTTTTGCATGTATAGCACAATACCTTAATGGGGCGGAGTGAATAGTGGTATCCGATCGATTTATATCAATGATAACCTTGCTTCCTAAAGGATGTGCACGACCATTCTCAAGATCAACTCGAATGACAGAGTCCTGGAATTGTAGGTAGACATGGTTTTTCGACCAGTCATGCACCATTTGTGCTTCCCTCATGAAAGGACGACCTAAGATCATTTGATATGACATAGGATGCTTGGAGAAATCCATTACAATGAAGGTATGTTTTACCTTGTATCCCAGGACCTTGATCTTGAGGTCCCTTAACATTCCAATAGGTTTAGCTATGGTTCCGTTTGCCATCTTAACCACTATGTTTGTGACTTCAAGGTGAGGCCTTCCCATAGATTCCCAACAGTTTTTAGTCACAATGCTCACTCCAGCACCACCATCAAGGATTCCCTTTAGAGTTAATCCCTTGGTAGTAATGGGGAGGGTGGCATTAGATTCGTCCCCTTCAAAGTACTGTCCCAACTTGTTAACAGGTATTTCCACGACCGAGTTTTCATCTAGGTTGGGTTGTAGATCCCAATGTTCTCCTTCATCTTGAAGCGTGTCGGGTCTATCCATATTTGCAAATTGTGGTAGCCCCGCCTTTAGTTCTCCATTGAGAAATGCCCGAAGAGCTAAGAATAGCTCAGGATCTCCGTATAATTTGGATATAATCGTGGTTCTGATCTCAGAGGACATGAAATCCATTAGCTTAGACACATTCAATGGTACTTTTCGAGACATCGCCCCTTGACTAGGGACTGGTGAAGATGGAATCACTTCCTCTTCAATGGGGTCAGGCAGTCCCTCACTAAACATTCTTTCCAGCAAGAAGGGTGTTTGCCCACTTCCGGATGTCCTATCCTCGCTTTCTTCCCGAATGATACTAGGTATAGCTAACGGTTTATGGGTCCGGTGAGGCTGAACTTGCGTAGGAAACACTGTGTCTGGAATTTTGATTTTTCTTGGCTCCAGTTCTCTTTGTGTTTCTTCCACCAAACCCCTTAAGTGTTGCACTTGTTCAATCTCCTCAACTGGGTTTGGGTAAGTTCCAATCTTTTTCTTGAGGGTTTTTGGCCCACGTGGCTTGTCTTGGGGAGTCTCAGTCAGTTTGGGTGGTCGAGAGGGCATTGACTAACTTGGTTGTGGGGCTGAGGAAGTTTCCTTCGGTTTTCCCTTATTTATGTACTCGTTTGATTCTCCTTCATTGAGCTCCCGAGTGGGTTCCTCCCTTAGGGTAGTGGCTTTGGTCCCCATGGTTTCTATTGAATCGGAATCATCTTCAGGATCATTCATATACACAGGGTCGTCTCCTGTCCCTATGTTGGTCTTTGAACTGGGCTTGGAGCTCGTGGCATTAAGCGATCTCTTTCGTCGTGTTTTCTTTTTCTTTGCTTGAGCGATTGATGCAGTATCCCTCTCTTCAAGAATGTAGTTTTGATTTTGAAGCATTGATCGTGTAACTACATTCGCGGGTACAACGGGTGTGGTTCTTCGTGCTTGGTTGGTGACCTCAACCAAATTCAATGGCGTAATCTTGGGTGCATTAGGATTATGTGGACATTGAGCGATCAAATGATCTATGCCACAACGATTACATGTAAGTACCGGCATTCCCGATGTGCTCGCTTGATTTGGTTGCATCTGAGTAGAGATCTTCTGTAGCCTATTAGGGCACTCTGCTACACGATGTGGTCCACCACACTCGTAGCATTGAAGAGGTGGTCTCCTTGCCAAGGTGTTAAGGTTTTGCCCTCTTGTGGCGAGAGCAGCCGCTTGATATACAGGCTTGACGTGCCCAAAATGATCCTCCATGTAGTACTGGGGAATCATTTCAAACGTATCAATCCCGTATGGAGCAGTGGGGTCTATCTCCTCTTCATAATCCCCACACGCACTATATGACTCACAACCCATCTGGTTTATTGGGGTAATCCTTGGATGTGGAGGTTGTGGTCCTAGCACTGGCGGTGGTAACGGCACAGACTGGACTACATTCGAATTCCTTGGAACTATGTGCTGTGACGGTTGCTCGATAGGTTGTGCAGGCATTAGCGCGGGTACTTGAGGTGTGCTTGACCAAGCTAGTGGTGCCTGGTTTGCCAACATTCGCTTAAGTGTTAGGCAATCTTTAGATTGATGGCCATACTTACCACATGCATTGCAATTCCCATTGAATTTAACCCTGAATATGGGACATTCACTCGTGCTATGTGGTCCTAAGCACACCGAACACCATTGTTGCTCTCTCCTTGGGTACATATGGCTATTCTGAGGAGCTCGATTACCCCTAAAGTATTCTTGGAGAGCCTTAGTAAGGTCGGTCACAGACATTTCAGATATCTTGGGCTCCTTGGCAATAGGTTTTACTGTCATTGGCTCGTGCCCAGATACTTGTGAACTAACGGATTTTGTTTCTGAAGACACCTTTTTACCTGCAATCATCAAGTTGTCTTCTAACTGGATTGCATTGGCAGTGACTGCTTCCCACGTTGTAAGACCTCTAATGACTAGGCCATTGTAAATGTCCTCGTGGCGCAATCCTCGGATGAATCTATCGAGGAATTGGTTGTTATTGAAGCGTTCATCAGGAGTGCAGCGAGAATTTAGATGCTTCAATCGGCTTATAAAGTCTCTCACTGACTCCCCTTCCTCACGTTCGGCTTTTTGAAGTTGAGATGCTACCCCCCAAAGCACACCCTCGCGTATGTATTCTTTCAAGAACAATCTCTTGATAGTGGGGTAGTGAGTGCGCTCTTCAACCCTTAAGGTTCGATACCAATCTCCGGCCTTCCCACTCAAGGTTAAGCCTAAGGCTTTACACTTATGCAGCTCATTGTGTTCTTCCAAGGAATCACACACGTGCTCAAAGACTTCAATGTGCTTCCTAACATCCTCGTTACCCCACTGAAGTTTTGAGTGAGCTTAGCCACTTGTACTGCCTTGCTTCTAGGTTCTCTCTCAGGCATACTCCGCATGTTTTCCGCAATAGATCGTCCGATCGTCTGAGCAAACGCTGCGAGATCACCTAGGTGAGCAGGCATAGTTGGTGGAGGCACTTCTGGGATAGCCTAGCTGATAGGAGTTGGCGTTGGTCTGAGTAGGTTGGCAAATGACGTAGGATATGATATGTGGCTAGGCCTAGCTCCTCTTGGATAAGGGTGGTGATAAGGCGGTCGTGGAGCATACGCCATTGGCATACTAAGAGGCGTAGGATCTACCTGAGCATGAGTAGCGATAGGTACATAGGGTCGATAGGCACTGGCACGCACTGTTGTAGGTACTGTTCCACTAGGTAGCGGTGTCGTACTAACTACAGCGGTAACAGGTGCACTTTCAGCTATGCTCATCATTGGGGTAGGCATTGCGGATTCCCTAATGGAAAGTTGAGCCAAGGTTGGAAAGCTAAAGTTACTACTCGTGGGCTCAGCCTGCATTGAGACTCCAGGCGAAACAACATATGAAGGGTCTATGGGACTCACCGAGGGAGTCTCCAATTGTGATAGGGTTGGTTGTTTGGCCTTGCCGGTATCCAAAAACCTCATAGGGCCAGTGGAAACTAAGTTCACTCCCCTATTTTGCCTCTCAATTTGGATAATTCTATGAATCACCTCACATATCATGTGTTGTTGCTCCTCTAGATTAGTGGCGCTAGATGTAGATCGTAGGACTTCTAACCAACCTACATAGTATGTGTAACCTGTGTATAGGTCAGTTAGAGTCTCTGTGTGTAGATCATATTCCCAATTTTCATTGAGAAATATCCCATCTAGACTTGGTGTGCCAAATGGTTCTCTTGAAGTGGACGCAATGTCACTTCTTATGGGTTGGCTTCTAGGGACCTCTACTTTAGGAAGAGCATTGGAATGTGGTAGCTCAGTAGGGCCCTCATTAAACGAAGTGGGTAGAATATCCACATGGACACTCTTTGGGAGGGTAGGGTCTATATAAGATGTGAATGGCGAATCTACTACCCCTCCTTCCTCATTTACTTCGCTTGTAGCATGTTCAGAGCGTGTAGCTCTACTAAAGGTCTCTATTAGACGACTAAACATGCTAGATCCAGGTTGTGGGGCCCACACTGGCATGTTTTGGCTTGTCTGCTCAGGGTTCTTGGTAGGGTGCCCTTCCATGGCTTCTGAGTCAGAGGATGAGTCACTATCCACTATTCGTGGATCTTGGGTTGCACTCCCTTGGGTTCCAGCCGAAGGCCAAGATGCCAACGTGGAGGGATGGTGTGAGCCTGCGTAGACTGAAACGCTTTCTAGTGGTTCCGGCTCTAGTACCCGACCAGAACGTAGATGCATGTGACGTGGGTACCCTACGTGCGTTGGTAACTACCCTTGAAACTCACACAAGTGGTTTCTTAGGTGTTTCGCACCCCATTTTTACTTGTTTTTGTGTTGTTTTTAACCCGTTTTTGACCCCCTTACTTACGGTCGAACTTGGACTAGGGCGTATGATAGCTCGAAACGAGCGTATCGTTCAAAGGATCCTAGTGTGCTTTACAGCACCGTGTTCGCCTATCTAGAGCTCCTGTAGTCCTCAAAACAGTCCGTTTCCCTTGGGGGGAAGGGGCAAAAGCCTATTTGCTTGTGGAGGAAAGGGTGAGGGCTTTATCCCACATACTCACTTTACTCCTTGGGGAGTGGGCTACATATAGGGCACAACTTCCCATAAGCTCTCACTTGAGAGAAAGCTATGGAGGCTCACTCTCCTATATATACATATCAAAAGACCGAGACCGGGGCCGAGGCCGGGGTCGTGGGTCAATTGGGGTTCTTTCTTTTCAAAAAATTTTTCTCCAATTAGAAAATCTTTCCTCTCCACACATTCGGTTCTTTCTTTGAAAATAAAATTTAATTTTTTCTTTTTTTTTGTTTTTTTATATTTTTTGTTTTTTATTTTCTTTTTTTTTGAGATAAGTTTTCTAGGGTTCCTTTATGGTTCAGCCTTTAGCCTTGGCCGCCACGCGGTTCAGACGCAGCACAGGTCTCTGGGGATTCAGAAATCCCCCCTCACACACAGAAAACCAGAAAACAGAATGCACGCCCACACGCGGAGCAAAAATATAACAAAAGAAACAGAAATGCAGCAGACAGATTGCAGAAACAGATTGCAAAACACAGAAACACCTTAACAACAAACACACAGTCGCTTTCCTACAGTGTAGATTAAACTTCACGCAACAGCCGAGCTGCAAACTAGAGCTTGGTGCAGGGCAATTCCCCGGCAGCGGCGCCAAAAATGTGCGCTTTTGCCGCACAGGTCGTAGCTGGGGACTTGTCGAACACCGTATGCGAGCCACGAATGGCTGCAAGCATACAACCAGGAAGGCAAGCTCAAAACAGAATGCAAAAGGTGTGTCACTCACCGCTTAACTGCCGCCTTGAAGGATTCCCGCGTCGCAGCCGTGAAGGAGGAGCCGCCGTCGCCGCTCTACCGCCTCTCCGCCGCCTCGCCGTGCCGCTACACAGTGCGCTCGATCGCTCTCTCACTCTCTCTCTCTCTCTCTCTCTCTCTCTCACACGCAGGAGAAGGAAAACAAGGAGATAAGGCAAGAGCACTCTTGTATTCACAACACATGAGAATGAGGATTTTAGGGTTACATTTGACTCATATAGGTGACTTGGTCGTTCACACTTGGGCGCCCATACATGGCCGGCCGACCCTAACCCTTATCCTACTGATATCCAAGGTGCGCCTCTCATCGGCGATCACCCAATCCCTTCATCCTTAACATATGGTACCGACAAGCCCGGCCCATGACTCAGAATATTTAAATTAATGATGTAAAACATAGTATGTGTCCGTCATGGGTTAACAGTTATGGTCTCGGGGTTTCATGCATTCCTCAATGTTTTTCCTTACCCTTTGCTAAGGTTGAGCATGGGGTTCGAGCTTCATTTTGGTAGCCTTTGTTTTGCCATTGCCATTTTGGGGTGGTTCTTTCCTTGGTACTTTCCTTGGTGGTTGCAGACAGTAGGGGTAATTATGTTATGATCTTAGGTGCCTAGATGCATGTGTTACCTTTGTAATATCCTTATACCACTAGAAGAGAATTAGGCACCCACCATATTTGGGTAGCATGCCTTTTCTGATGGGATGGTTTTAACTCTGTTGCTTTAGGTAGCGAGAGTTATGTTTGACTTGCATAATATCCTTAGGCCTTCAACAACTCCTTCTTGACAAACCATGTCTTTTGTTTCATGTTAGTTTTCATTGCATTCTATTTCAATCTACGCGATGGTGTGGTTGTCATTGGCTTGTGTTGTTTCTTTCTCTTAGGTATCATGGGTCTGGCTTTGCCCCTTATAGTGTCCTTATATATGTAGTATTTACTTTAGCACCCACCATTTGTTACCTTCATTATGGAAACTTTGGTGTTGCTGAGGATTGGTGGGCCTTTGAGTACCTACGGGTTTGATTCTACAAGGTCAGGAATGTTAGTAGCAAGGGTGTTAATTGGATTAGTCTTGGGACAGGCCAATTATGTCATGAAGGGATACATGACAATGAAAGGGTTGATCTATCTTGGGTGAGGCTTTTGAAGGAACTTGGTTACTTACCCCTATAGGAAAGTAAAGAGTCGTTCTCTTTTTCAATGGCATGGTCGGAGTAAGGGTTCCCTTTGGTGGGGCTCGATTAGCTTTAGCACTTCTTTACTAGGAAAATGGGTATTCTATGTTGAGCCTTTACTTAACATGGTCTTATTTTTTCATCAAAAGGGTTGCATGTCCCAAGGCTAGTTGTAAAAGGTAGCGGTTCTTGAGTCCCAATCAGTTTGGCATCAATTATTCCCCATCCATCCTTGTCCAAGAAGTACTTATTTGCACATGGTACCTGAAGGCATGACATAAGGCTTCTTTTCCAAGGAGTTATTACCAACGTAAAACATGGCAGTGAAATCTCCTATGCACATGGTTTGTAAAACAAGTTCACTCCTCCCACCAGTGCTTTTGATGGGGTCAATGATGGTTACTGTAGCACGCACCAAGTCTCTCATGAGATATTAGGTTATGGCTAGCTCCCATGGCCATGTGCTAGCATTTATTCGAGACCAATTTTCTATGCCCTTCAACTCCTAGTCTTTCTCTTCTAGGTCAAATGACTTGGGCCATGTTAACAAATATGTGATAGTTGTGCATCTTATATTACCTAGCCTTGGCTTTGTGCTTACACTATTGTTTTATTGTAACCTCTTTTATTTTATCTTCTATCTTTTGGTAAATAGCCATGCAGTCAGCAAAGGACTATAATAGCATCTATGTTTGCTATCATTGAAAATTCCTTTCATTTCCACAATGTTTAATGTTTTGATGTGCACATAGTAGGACTTTATTTATAGTGATGTTTACAGAGAAATGTCCACTAGCCACACCATAGTGGGCTTACTCAAGGACATCATCATATTTTAATTCTTGAGGACATTGCCTCATTATTGCATCTAGACCTAGCTTGTAGATTCTTCTCATAATCAACTAGGGGCTTGCCTTTTTAATAAGGCATTGTGCTCTATCTTGGTTTAAGGGGTCTCTCTCAGGGAAGACCATTAGTCTAATAATGGACTATCTCTCTCATCCGGTTCTAGAACAATGTAGAGATTGAATATGGGGGATCGTGCTCTATCCTGGTTAAGGGCTCTCTTTTAAGGAAGACCATTATTCAAATAATGGACTATCTCTTCATCCAATTCCGAACAATACTGAGATTGAATAAGGGAGGATTAGGTAGCTTGTCCTCCACTTTAATTGGTGGTTCTCCATTAGGGGTGTGCGGCCTCATGGCGTTCACTTAAAAATATGTAAGTCTACTATGTGCGATCATTAGGAGGGTTTTTTTAAACCAAGATTTTGAGAAAATGTACAAAAATCTACCTACATAAAGGGGTTTTAAATGGCATTTTGAAAAAAAAACTCATAAGTTTATAAAAAAGGGATCATTTAATTAATTCAAAATTCACAAAAAAGGGTATTGTTTAATACCCTTTGAGCGCATGTTGCATGTAGGTCTTCCTAAAAGCACACCCCCATGACATGCACAATTTGTGAGCCCTCACTGTGAAATCAAACTCTAGTAAGATCAAAAGCCATCAAGTTATCCTTCCCATAGTGTAAGGCTTATTGACCAAGTAAAGAAGTGCACTTGTACATGAATTTGGTCACCACAAGTATAATGGTGTTATAGCTTCTTTGCTGTATAGGAAAGCCCTTCTCTTTCTATGGTGGTGTAGTTGTGTTTAACATGCTAGTGAAGCTCCAAGAAATCCCTAGTATGCTCTCTTGGTTGTCCCAATGCATAGCTAATAGCAAAGGCCAAAGCATCAATGTGTACACATGGAAGATAATATTCCAGTTGGGAGATATTAAGATAGGCCTTTCTTGAGAGAGTGCCATAGGCTCTTTGGCACTCACTATCCATTCAAAGATGATAAGTAGCCTATACAAGGGTTTAGTTATGTTCTATAGAAGATTATAAATCTTGTATAGTAACCAATATGCCCCATGAATCCTTGGACATTCTTAAGGCTGTGGATAGTTGGAGATCAAGAATAAGTCTCACCTTGCTATCATCCCTTTGAAATGCCATGTTGGGAAACGATGTGGCCAAGTATTACCCCATGTCCCATGCAAAACTAGCATATAAGTGGGTTAAGGGGAGATTTGGTATAATCTGCATTTCTCAAGTACCTTCCTTAGGCACCAAAAATGTGCTTTCCACCATTTGGAGTTAATGCAAAGGTCATTCATGAAAACATCAAGGAACTCCCTAAGGTATTCCTTATATGCTATGCACCTGAGCCTTTAGAAAATGCCTATGTTGTGGGGTATTAGATAGGCCAAACATCATAACTTTGTACATGTAAGTGCCCCATTTCATGGTAAATGCTATCTCATGCTGATCATTTGAGTCTATCACACTTGGTTATAGCCCAAAAACCCATCAAGGAAGTTATAGAGGCATCCTTGCCTACTATGCATTCCAGCACATGCTCCCAACACATGCTCAATGAGTGGCAAAATGACGGCAACGGATAATGATCTTTTACTATGGCTTCATTAACACAAAATCAAAATTTTCCATTCCTCTTAGGCATTATGACTTTTAGGGATAGATATTCTGTATGCTCTATCTCATAAATGAATCAGGCTTCGATGAGTTGTCATTTTTGTCCTTGACCATCCTAGAGTATTTTGAATTCATACAATAGGACCTCTACCTTGATGGGTTTGCACCTTCAATAATAGGACCTCTACCTTGATGGGTTTGCACCTTCAATAATAGGAATGATGTGCTTGACCACCTTTAGAGGTACACCCTTCATGTCAGTGTATTTCCAAGTGAAATAGTCTTGTAACTCTATGAGTAGTTCAACCAGGTCCTTTTCTTCCTCTAGAGCTAGGTCTTTTCCAATGAAAATTGGTTTGAAGATCTTTGTGAGGTCCTACTAGGTTAACCTCTGGTCCACTGTAAGATGTTCTAGTTTTTTGTCATGGGTCCTATTTACTTTTTCAAAATGTAAAAGGCAATCACCCACGTCATATGTTTTGAAGTGCTTAGGAACCTACCTAAGATCTTCCACATAGACATTCTTGTAGAATGCGCTTATCTTCTTTTTCAGCCTACTAAGGCTTTTTTTCTTGCTCTTCTTACAAAGTGAGAGAGTTTTTTAGATTCTCCTAAACTTGAGGGCTTATCTTTCTCTGTGGATTAACTTAACTGAAGCCTCAAAAATATTGAGATTTTTTACCATTTTGCAGGAAAGACTCCACATGAGAGTCTAAGACATAAATGTATCGAATCCAATTATCTTCATTCCCCCTAGAAGAGATATATATCTTCACTCTTTACGCATTTCAAGAACCAAGTTTCCAGCTCCTAGTTGTTGCAGATATTGCCTTCAAATTCAGGTGTACATTGCATTACTACATTGAACATATAGAGACTAAAGCAATTTCCTTGCCATCTTACTGTGGCATATCTCGTGCCTATTTTAGTTGGGAGGATGTCCATGGTTGCAAGGATGTGCATCCACTAATTCTCAAATTCTTCTTGCTCTAGGAGCGAAGAAAACTATAAGCTCTCACAATCCTCATGTAATATTTTATCACATGTGATGCACATGTTAAGTTCTATGGTGTGCTGCTTGCATAACCTCTCATGAGTTATAAGCTCTCTTCCTATACATAATAAGAGCTATGCATAAGCTCTTATGGATAATTTTCCTAATGTTCACATGGTTGAAAAATTTGAACAACGCTATATGTAGGGAAGGGTACATTAAATTAATTAATACATCATCAAAGAGTTATTATCCCTAAGGTTGGAAAAACCATGGTTTAATGGAAAACAAGGTGGATAGTTGGAAACCAACCCATGGTTACATGGTAGCATGTGGTTTGAATACATGCATGAGATTAGTGTCATGCATACCTCTATTAGTTAACTTGGAGTGAGTGGGAGTTCACTAAAGTGTAGTCCATAAAAAACAAAGGCTAGTATGTATGCATGGTGTGTGAGCCCATTAACTCAAGTACACAAATAAATGCATGTGTGGACTAGAGAATTTACTAGGAGAATGGGTATTCTATGTTAAGAATTTACTAGACATGGCTCTTCTTTTGTCATCAAAAGCATTGCATGTCCCAAGGCTAGTTACAAAATGTAGCGTTTCTTGAGTCCATATCGATTTGGCATCAGTTATTCCCCATCCATCCTCATCCAAGAAGTACTTCTTTGCACATGGTACTACCTGAAGACATGACATAAAGATTCTTTTCCACAAGGAGTTATTCCCAATGTAGAACATGGTAGTGAAAGCCATGTTTTTGCACATGGTACCTGAAGACATGACATAAATCTTCTTTTCCAAGGAGTTATTCCCAATGTTAAACATGGCAGTGAAAGGTCCTATGTATATGATTTGTAATAAGTTCACTCCTTCCACCACCAGTGCTTTTGATGGGGGCAATGATGGTTACTATAGCACACACCAAGTCTTATGAGACATTAGGTTAGCTGGCTCCAATGGCCATGCACTAGCATTTTTTCAAGACCGTTTTTATTTGCCCTTCAACTCCTAGTCTTTCTCTTCTAGGTCAATGACTTGGGCCATGTTAACAAAGATGCGACAATTATGCAGCTTAACTTCCCTAGCCTTAGCTTTGTGCTTGCTCTCTTGTTTTATCGTAATCTCTTTTATTTTATCTTCTGAGTCTTTTGGTGGTAAAAAGCCTTCAAAACATTTGCAGTCATCAAAGGACTATATTAGCATCTAAGTTTGTTATCGTTGAAGAATCCTTTCATTTCCACACTATTTAATGTTTATATGTGCACATAGTGACTTTATTTACAGTGATGCGGAGAAATGCCCTCTAGCCACACCAGAGTGGGGTTACTCAAGTACATCATCATATTTGAATTCTTGAGGGCATCGCCTCACTATTGCGTCTTGGCCTAGCTTGTCCATTTTTCTCGTAATCAAGTAGGGGCTATAAGGCATCATGCTCTATCTTGGTTAAGGGGTCTCTCTCAGGGAAGACCATTAGTCAAATAATGGACTCATCGGATTCTAGAAAAATGCAGAGATTGAATAGGGGGGATCGTGCTCTATCCTGGTGAAGGGGTCTCTCTCAAGGAAGACCATTATTCAAATAATGGACTATCTCTTCATCTGATTCTAGAACAATTTTGCGATCTCTTTTAGGTCCTAATAGGTTGACCTCTGGTCCATCGTAAGCCATCATAAGATGTTCTAGGTTTTTTTCCAGGGGTCTTATTTACTTTTTCAAAATGTACAAGGCAGTCATGCACGTCATATGTTTTGAAGTGCTAAGGAAACTACCTAAGATCTTCCACATATACATTCTTGTAGAATGCAGTTATCTTCTCTTTTAGTTGTGGTAAAGGATTTTTTTCTTGCTCTTCTCTTACAGAGCGATAGAGTTTTTTAGATTCTTCTGAACCTGAGGGCTCATCTCTCTCTATGGTCATTAACTTGGTTGAAACCTCAAAAATATTAAGATCTTTTTGCCATTGCTGGAAAAAATCCACATGAGAGTTTATGGCATCAATGTATCGAATCCAATTGTTTTCATTCCCCCCCTAGACGAGATATATATATTCACTCTTTATGCATTTTAAGAACCAAGTGGCCACCTCCTAGTTGTAGATATTTCCTTCAAATTTAGGTGTACATTGCATTACTGTGTTTATAGAGACCAAAGCAATTTCCTTACCATCCTACTGTGGCATATCTTGTGCCTATTTTAGTTGGGAGGATGTCCATGGTTGCAAGGATGTGCATCCACTAATTCTCAAATTCTTCCTGCTCTAGCAGTGAAGCAAACTCTAAGCTCTCACAATCCTCGTGCAACATTTTATCACACGAGGCACATGTTTAGTTCTATGGTGTGATGTTTGCATAACCTCTCATGTGTTATAAGCTCTCTTCCTATCCTTGTGCAACATTTTATCACATGTGATGCACATGTTTAGGTATATGGTGTGCTATTTGCATAATGTCTCATGAGTTATAAGCTCTCTTCCTATGCATAAAGAGAGCTATGCATAAGCTCTTATGGATGATTTTCCTAATGTTCATGTTCACATGGTTGAAAAAATTGAATAGCGCTATATGTAGGAAAGGGTATATTTAATTAATTAATAATACAGCAAAGGGTTATTATCCCTAAGGTTGGAAAAAATGGTTTAACTGAAAACAAGTGGATTAGGTGGATAGTTGGAAACCAACCCATGGTTACATGTGGTGGCATGTGGTTTGTATACATGCATGAGATTAGTTTCATGCATACCTCTATTAGTTAACTTGGAGTGAACTTGGAGTGAGTGGGAGCTCACTAAAGTGAAATCAATAAAAATCAAAGGCTAGCATGTATGCATGGTGTTTGAGCCCATTAACTCAAGTACACAAATATGTGCATGTGTGGGCTAGAGAAGATATATAAACCCCTCCCTCCTAGCTTCAATTCCATGAATTTTTTAAGAAGAATTGATGAGCTCTTGATTTCCAGAATCCCACACCTAGTACTATTTTAACATTTTATCCATTGGGTATTATCCAAGGTACCCTTCTATATGCATAGTACAACCACTTTTGAGCTTTCAAATAGCCTTGGGAAGAGGAGAAAATAACTCATTGGAAATTCTTGGTGTTGGTGCGGCCTACATCAGAATCCCAAGCTCTTAAACCAAAGTACAGTTAAGCTTACAATTGGTACATACACCTTACAGTATTCAAATTTGTAAATTTCCTTCTAGTATTTGTAAATTCTCTTGTTTATCATTGTCCAAAAAAAAAAGAAATTTATCATTTACTTTACAAAATTAATATTCAAATGACCACATGAATTAAATTTGCACCTTAGGCATTGTAAATGCATAAATTGGTAGCTTGGCCAATAATGGGCTCTTGATAGTTTAGTCTTCCCTTGAATTAAAAAATTGGGAGTGTCCACTTAGAATATTGAAGTAGATGAAGCCTAAATTAACCTTAATTGCTAAATAATTAAAATAGACCTAATCTAGAAAACTTTGTGGGAAAGATTAGTTTTATAAGTCTAAATTTTGAAATTTTGAAGATAAGGATTGATAAAAGAATCCTTAATTTTTATGCACTCAGACCTACCTTAAAGAAAAGGTTTATTAAAATATTCAATCATTGACCTTAGGTTAAACATGGACCTTAGGTTTAAAATCACAATTTAGGTCAAAATGCCCATTCTGTCCGAGAGTAGAAATTATAGGAAGGTTGAGATGAGCTTTAGGGTAGATTCTCTTAGTTTCCAATGAGTGTTGGGCCAACCTATGTGAGATGAAAATGTGCACAAAAATGCACAAAAATTATGAACCATAAAGGGATGCAAATGTATTAATTTGGCGATAGGGAGTTTTCCTATGTCATTTAGATGAATGTAGACTAAAGGACCTAATTAAATCATAGGGTTAGAGTCTCTTGGATCAAATTAGGGCTATGATAAATTAATTAACAAGTTAATGTGCATTGCATACTTTTGTAATCTTATGCACCTACATTGGTGCTAAGTATGAGTAGATCACTCCAAGGAGGGGTCTTTTTATTCCGTGTAATGTTAAGAAGAATTAGATTTCTCAAAAAAGACAAAGTCTAAATATGATTAAGAGTAAGTGTAATAAGAGAAAGGAGAAGAATACTCAGTCTCTCTTTATCTTCAAAGTCGTATCTTAACTTGAATAAGGACCTTAGGAGGAATACCGAGTCTCTCCTTGAGATTAGAAATTGATGAGAGATTTTCTTAGGTTCCTCAAGAAGATTTTCGTCATCATGACTTAAATTAGAATCTTGATATAAGATTAAAGATATGACCTTAATGAAAGGGGGCATAAAAGAGATTAGATAGGGATGGACATGATCATTCCAACACCTCCTCCTAGCTCTAGCATGGTGATCCGACTCCCATACTATTAAGGAGATAATCAATAGTATCTCAAGGAAAAGTTTTGGTGAAGAGATCGGCTAAGTTGTCACATGAGAGGGATAATATTCCAGAGAAATGATGCCGGCATTCAACACGACTAGCTCACAAACAAAGTGAAAATGAACCTCAATATGCTTGGTCTTGGCATGAAAAGATGAAGGACATGCCAATGCCAAGGCACTCTGGCTATCTATACAAATGCGAATGGGAGATTCAGAAAAAACATTAAGATTACTCAGCATTTACATCAACCATAATAGCTCACAACAAGTATCCAAATGATCACAGTACTACTAAAGCATAAGTGGAAGAATGTGAAACTACAAGTATCTCCAATAAATAAGGCTGAAACCTAAAGCAAAGCAGTAACCAGAAATGGAATGCCTGATATCCTTCCAATCAGCATATTAGAGTATCCAAGAAGCTCAGTGCCTCCTTTAAAATAAAGACTATAGTCCAAGGTATCAGATAAGTATTAGAAGAACCCTAAGAGTGGCCTGCGAATGTGAAGGAGTGGAAGAGAACTGACTACGAACAGTGATACGGCAAGAAATGTTGGGCTAATGAGGATGAGCGAAGAGGGCAAGAACTATTCGGATAGTCGTGTATCTAGTTGTAGGGGCAAAAGTTTCCTCATAGTCAATACCTGCAATCTGAGAATACTCCTTTGGAACCAATATGGCTTTATGTGTGTCCAAAGAACCATCACCATGAACTTAGTTTTAAAGACCCACTTGACCCCAATGACCTGCCTACGCAAATTTCGGTCCATAAGGTCCCATGTATCATTCCTTTCAATGGAATCAATCTCGGCCTCCATGGTTGCCCACCACTCAGGAAGAGCAAGAGCCTCTTTAGCTGTAGTAGGCTCATGTGACTACACCACTTTATTCATCGAGGCTAGGTTACATGAATGACAAAGCTGTTATAATCTATATGCCTAGTGTTGTTGAGGAGGCAACAAGCTGATGAAGATCAGCATCTAAGAGATGGGAGTCACAAACAGTGGCTCTTCCAGCCATCACATGCATGAGGAGTAGGAAAGCCTAAGGACAATCCTCTATCACACACATGCACGAGGAGTAGGAGAAGTTGAGGGCGAAGAAACTTAGGGTGGAGAAGCTAAGGGGGATGAGGGTGCCAAGGAAGAAGAGGAAGCAGCAGGAGGATGAGGAACCTCTATGGTAAGCTTGGGGTGAGACTAAGAATCATCAGATAAGGGTTCAACAAAGTGAACATCATGGGAAATCACTAAGGACTTTGTCTCCGGATCCCATAATCTGTAAGATTTGGATTAAGAGCTATAACCAAGAATTTGTACTTCTTGGATGTGGAATCAAATTTGGACCTGGCAAAATCAAGGATATAAACATAGGCATCCTTGCCGAAAAGGGTTCAACAAAGTGAACATCATGGGAAATCACTGAGGACTTTGTCTCCGGATCCCATAATCTGTAAGATTTGGATTAAGAGCTATAATCAAGAATTTGTACTTCTTGGATGTGGAATCAAATTTGGACCTGGCAAAATCAAGGATATAAGCATAGGCATCCCTGCCGAAAACCCTAAGATGTGAAACTAAAGGTTTTGGTCATGTAAAAGCCTCCTTCGGTGTCGTATTAGTAGCGACCCCCTTTGTGGGAGAGTAGTTCATGTAGACAGTAGTGGTGGTCACATATTCTCCCCATAGAAAGAGAGAGGAAGATTGGAAGAAGAAAGCATGGTACAGGACATCTCCTAAATAGTCCTATTTTTGCATTCAACCACACCATTTTGCTATGTAGTGCCAAGTGTGGAGAACTGACAAGGTCAATAACTTTCTGAGAACAAAAGTTATGGAAGGCTTTTGAGAGATGAATTATCCTCTTGTCCAAAAAGACTCGTCAAACCTTCTGTGTGGTTGCCCACTTCTGAAAGCAAGCAAAAGCTTGAGATTTTTCTGCCAAGAGATACACCCAAACTTTACATATGAGAAATAGAAATCATCAATAATAAACATGAAGTACCTTGCACCACCTTAGATAGTAATCCACATGGGACCACACAAGTCCATATGGATAAGCTCCAGGATGTGAGAAGCCCAATGAGTAGCCTCACGAAGGAAATGCTTAATGTGTTGCTTATCATGCAAACAAGCCACACAAGTGGAGTGGGAGGATTTCAGCTCTCAACCATCTGCTAAGACGACACCTGCCTTCTAAAGAGAATCATAGTTAAAGTACCTGTAGAGCGAGCATGCCATAATGTTGTATCCTCCTGAGCTACCAGGGCATGATAGCTTTGAAGAAGTTGTAGCAAATGAGACTATAAATCATTAAAGAGCCACCAAAAGCCTTCAACCTATAAAGACTGCCTTCCTATACACCTTTATAAACAATTTGCAAGGTGCTGGTGTCAATGATCTTAAGAACCAAACTTTCAAAGTAGCCATCGTAGCCTTTCTTTGCAATCTAAAACCCTCTGAGAGTAGAGTGCTAGAGAGCTTGAGAACAGACCCGAGGGGTTGACTATGTAAACACTACCTATAGCACGTGCGTTCAAGGGGTATTTAAAAATACCCTTATTAATAAATTTTTGTATATTAAATATACCCCTTATGCATGGATTTTGGTAATAAAATTAACCCTTATGTATGGAAATTTTCACTTTTTCAATTAAAAAAACCCTTATGTATGTAAATATTGCTATAAGTCCATCCAAGAAAAAACCCCTTCTGTTGAATGCACATGCTATCTTATATATTCTTTAGTGGAGGAACATAAAAGGACATCCTAGATAGTAGAAGGCTCGCCCCAAGAGAAGAGTTAAGTCGCATGTTACCCACACAAGAGGCCTCAAGGTTGGAAGCATCACCAATGGACACCTTCGAAGAGCGAGACCAAATATCATGCAGAATGGAGCATGTGAGTAGTGCACCCAATGCCCACTATCAACCACCAAATCCATAAGATGTGAGGTGGCAAGAACATGTGAGTCCATGAGAAAGATGTGTAGCGGCAAGAACAGGTGAGTCCATGAGAAAGATGTGTAGTGGCAAGAACAGGTGAGTCCATGGGAAAGCTTCTCAATGCCGATGAAGAAAGTATCCTTGGTGGAAGAGGAACTCTAGGATTAGTGAGTAGAGACGAAGAGCTTTGATTGGTGGGCTTCTTTGCATAACCACCTTCTCTCTTCTTCTTGTGTGATAGTCAGGTTGTTTAATGTGACTTTTGTGATTACCACAATAATGAGCAAGATTGTTAGCATGTTTAGAGTCAACTTTGTTGCTAGTGGAACCCTTAGACTACCATTGGCCTTTGTTTTCTAATTGAACCCTTAGACTGCCATTTGCCTTTATCCTCAACCTCATCCTCACCTCTTCCTCAATAGCATCAAGCTATATCATTAAAAAAATAACTCAATCCAATGATTTTTCCAATGCTTTACCATGTTTAGCATATTACATCAGAACAAAAGAGCATAAAACCATAAAACAAAAGCAGTGGGATTAGGGTTGGAGCTTACTTCAAGAGCTAGCTAAAGAGGCATGCCCTAAAGAGTCTTTACATTAATACAAAACAAAACACACAAAAAAATAATATTAAATCAATAGATAGAGAGGGAGGATGGAGAAGAACATAGAAAATAAAAATGAGATAAAAATCAATAGTAGATAGAGAGAAAATAAAAATCTTTTGATTGAAGGGAGAAGACACATACCTAGACATAATTTTGGTGGAAAAGAGTGTGCTATGCTTGTGGAAGAGCAAGGAAGGAAGGAGATAAAGGAAGAGCGAGGAAGGAGAAATCGTGAGAGATAGCTAGGTCATGCAACCAAGAAATTTGGGGAAGACAAAGCATCGGCAAGAGGCATCGGGGCAAGAGAATCCGATATTTTCCCTATTCAACGCAGTTATCGGTGTGCAGCTATGAGTACACAGTTATAGTCGCATGTATAGCCACTATATAGATGCATAAGTAGCTACATCTCGTTGCTTGCACCACTCTCTCACTATTGCATAGCTAACTATACCTTCATACTCTTGTAGTGTGAAAATTCTCGTTAAAGAGGATACCATGACAAAACCCAAACAATAGTTCCACCAATGCTCTCCAACAAAGACCTAACAGAGATAACGTGGATGGATAGAGGCTGACTGGTGTGTCCAGCGTGTAAAGAAAGAGACTAGTCACGAGAGTGGAATGACCCTCCGGCTCTGCGAGGGCTTGCGTGTGCGTGTTTAAGGCCGTGTCGGCGCACGAAAGCGCAGCCAGGTCGCTGGCCTGACACGCGGCTGCTGTGCTGCCTGCCTATCCAGCTATATGAGATCTGTGGTCTCTCGGCAGGGGTGCACACCAGAGCCGCTCTCGTAAACCTACGCCTAATTATTATTACCTTCAGCCAAAACTAAGATATGACTACTAGCGCCCACCGCAAAAGCAGCTCTGCACAGAAGGAGGCCGGACGATCAGCTGGGGCAGCGGCGAAGAAGCACACTGTGGTGGATTTTAACGTGTTGATCCGAATATCTGATGGACGTTCTTCTGGGCGTCAAATGCAGCACGAGAGGCACGAGGCCAAGAAGCATCCTGAGCAGCACCACACGCACAAGGTCCGTGAGCACGTGGCTGCTGCCATTGCCGTCGGGGCTGGTGCGCTCGCTGCGCACGAGAAGCACGAGACGAGGCAGGGCCAAGAAGGAGGCGAAACACGCCCACAAGAATGCTCATCAGCATCACTAGCTCTCGTCCAATTAAACAAATCAGCACACTCGCATTCAACTGATTCATCCATCCACCATCCCCTCTCTCTCTCTCTCTCTCTCTCTCTCTCTCTCTCTCACACACACATACCAAATTCTAATGGTTATTCCGGTAATGACTTCAATGCATTGAAATTATTTTGTTCAATACTTCAAATGTAATGACAAGATCTGCTTTAGCTCTCCTTCTGCTTTAAAATTCACAAAGGCCACCATCCCCTCTCTCTCTCTCTCTCTCTCTCTCTCTCTCTCTCTCTCTCTCACACACACTCTCGCACACATACTAAATTCTATTGCCTATTCTCGGGGGGTGCACTATATGGAAGCCCCTGCGTTCAAGGGGTATTTAAAAAACCCCTTATCTGTGAATTTTGAGCTGATAAAACTACCCCTTTTTCTTTATAGACTTACGGGTTTTTTTCCAAAGTACAATTAAAATACCCCTCTTGTAATTGTATTTCTGTAAATTTACCCAATATTTTGGATTAAAAAAACCCCACCTAATGATCGTACGTGGTAGACTTACATTTTTTGAGGTGCACCCCCCGAGTGCCTATTATGTTATTGAAATCATCTTTTGTTTTAATACTTCAAATGTAATGACAAGATTTTGTCTAGCTCCACTTTAAACATTAGGAAGGCCATCAATAGCTTGTGCATTCACAATGGAATACTTGGGATACTTGTAGTGTATTTGCAAAATGTTTCGGCATCATACATCGGAAACTTAAAAAAACAGTAACAATGAGAGTATAAAAGAACCAGACTTCTACAACCATGCAAAGACATCCACTATCAAAAGAACTAGACTTGGAAGCCTTATCTTTAAGTGAAGGTCCCAAGACCACTTTTTCACCCCCCCCCCCCCACATGGTGGAGGTATCACTAATTGGGCATTATTTTTATAGAAAATATTATTTTTATCCTTTTTTGTCATTGTTATTGCTATGTTTCCCTCCATTCGAACTTCTATCTATTCTTCGTTTTTCTATATCACTACTTGTGCCCAACCTACAACTTGGTTCTAGCTCTTCACACCTAAACCCAACTCCCCCCCCCCCCCCCCCCCCCGAGCGCCCCCCCAAAATGCCTTTACCTTTGCTCTTACCCACACGGCCATGCCTTGCCCCACCTTAGCTCTTGCCCCCATTCCTTTTACTTTCCTTTTAGTCTTTTCCCATTTGTCCCCTCTCTTCTTGCCCTTCCCTTAGGTCCTTCTAAGCCCATATTAGGCAATTCGAAAAAATCCATGCATTTTGGAAAAAATGAAGTTGACATCTTTAAATTAATTTTGATACTTTTGATGACTTTCGTAATTTCACTAAATTTAAAAGAGAGAGTGTTTCTACTCAAGGTTGATAATAACACATATGGGGTGTTTACAAACACCATTTAAGTTACAATGTAGCCAAGAAAATATCCATAAAATTTGAAAGAAAAGTATAAAAAATAATCAAATTCTAAATAGTAGGAGACTAACATGCACTAACTCATGAACAAAAGGTGACCAACATAGATCCAGGAAGTACTCTAATAATCTAAACTCACTAGCCTTCATCACAGTCCTCAGATGTTGCCAAACTCTACTTTACATTAGCACACACATTTGCTGGAATCCTAATCTTTTACAAAAAATATCATGTTTAATAGTTCCCAACGCATAGGATCCTTCTTGTTACACATCCAGAATTTGTTCCAAAAATCTCTAGAAACCTCAACATCACCAACATTTCTCTTTTTGCATACAAGTGCCCAATATTGTATTCAAATCCTCTTGTAGTTTTTAGATATACTATTAACATCTATGTTACTCTGAGTTACACCCAACCATATATGATATATTAGTTCTGATGGTTGAATAATAACAAAGTCTCCCTTTCTAACATCAACCATGGGCTGAAAAGCTTGCTTTGGCCTTTTACTTTGTGGTCCATAATAGTGACCAAATTTCTCCGATCCTAAGAATTTACCATCAATGTCAATAGTTATATCATCCACATGTGTGCCTAAAGTTCTTGGCTAAAGGTTTTGATAGAAGCCTCCATCCTAGACACTTGGTCTTTCTAGTGCCATGAACCATGGCCTCCCAATACTCAATCATTGGGCTGATGTATAAGGTGAAAGCTGCATCACATCCTTGAACATCAGCCCATCTTTTTAAATATTATATGTAATCCTTAATTCCTTTTACCATCTCTAAGTGATCTTTAATGTACTCAAACATTGGAACAATATATGGAACCCATGTCCATAATATTGTGTTACCATCAATATCCTTCTTTCATAATTCAATACCACCATCCTTTGGCAACCATTCAATTTAGGATGCACTTTATATTGCATGACTTGAACCTTTTCTTGTATGAAGAATCTGAGCTGTAATGGTATTAAGTACCCCACTAGCATCTCTTGTCCATTAGACAAGTACCCATCAATGAATCCTTTGTGAAGTCTAGGACATTTGTCATCAAGAATGGGGTTGGAGAAGATAATTGGCTATCCTTGACATTAAATGTGGGAAGATGAATGTTTGGCTAGTCCTTAGTTTCTCAAAAAACCTACTAAACATTGCATCAATATCCTCAGGTGTATGACCAACCATCAGAAATCCTAAGTGGAGCATCTTAAATACTCCTTTGGTAACCAACAATGATAGATAGGTGAACAAATACCGATTCTTATTCTTTGAGACACAATTGTCTAATTGCAACATCAAATTCTCTTGAAACTTCTTGAATTCTAAACTAGGATTTGTGTTCAACATGTTTGTTACTATCCCAACATCATTAAATGTAGTTGAACAAGCACCCATGTATCCATCATACGTGTAATGTTAATCAAGAGCCTTTCTATAGTTTAAAGCATTCAACAATGTGCTAGTAGATCTCGGCATACCATCATTGGAAAGATCTCCATACTCATGTCTGTCACACCTCTCAAGGTTTCTTAGACACAAGGCAAGAGAACCTCTTGTGAAATTTGGATCAGATGGCCATAAGTCAATAGCAAAATGTCCATAGGGCCCTTGTCCATGTCCATGGGTTATCATTCCTATTAATGACACTAGAAATTGTATTGACTTATCAATCTCCTTGGAACGCACCTTCAATCTTAGAATCGTTATTTTCTTCTAGTCTATCTTATCATGTATTATGCATAAGTACTTATTAGGATTTAATTATGAGGTCAATCTCCAAGCATAGTAGAGGTTCCTACAGCTAAGTTATTACAACATGTGGGCCTTTCTTTGATGCATCAATCTGCTATGTTCATCTTGGCACTTCGTGGCTCCCAATTGATCCTTTATTCCACTGCATATAGTGAACTTTAAAAACCATAAGGGAAAATTTAGACTCAAATTGGACCCTTTAAGGATTACTACACATTCTCTCTCTGTAAAAATTAGCTCATGGTGAAATTTTTGCAAATCAACTAAGAAGTGAGTGGAGTTTGGACATTTGTAATCTACTCTTCGAGACCTTTCTGATGATATATAGCACAATGGGAAATTTCACATATTCAAGAAGTCCCCGAATTCGGAACGTCATCACCAAATTTGGAGACTTCTTGAATATGCTAAATTGCCCATCGTGCTATATATCATTCACTACAACAGAATGAGGGTCTAGCAATGAAAATAGCCACGCTTTTATAACTAGAAGGGCACGGAGATGTTGGGCCTCTTTCGTTGCTCGAAAAACTGTTATTTTCATTGCATCACTACTCAGCACAGCGAAATTTTACTGCTAATCTGCGATGATTACATTGCATGAAAAAAAAAATCTAGGGTAAACTGGGGAGTTTGCATAGGACTCTCCGTTTTCCCTAGCTCTTTTTTTTATTAATACATACAGTTTTTTAATACAGACAGAAACTTAATTGAAAGTGGAAAGAAAGCAAGTGAACCAAATATATATTATATTTCTCCATTGGTAAGGCCTTTGGCCATATTCAAAAAAAATCAAGGAAGCGAAGCGAATCGAAATTGCAAGCCTATGTATAGGCTTACAAGCCTATGCAAGAAGCTTTATGCAAGCCTATGCATAGAGCTTGCAAGCCTATGTAGTAGTATAGAGCTCTAAGCCTATACATAGAACTTGCAAGTCTATGCATAAGCAAGCCTATGCTACATAGAGCTTACAAGAAGCTTTATGCAAGCCTATGCAAGCTACAAAATATAACATAAGATTAAACAAAGTGATTAAACAAATAGTGCTTCTTAGAAGCTTTATGCAAGCCTATGCATATATCCTATTCATAGAGTTTGCAAGCCTATGCATAAATCTCTAAGCCTATGCATAGAGCCCACAAGCCTATGCATAGATCCCGTAAGCCTATGCATATATCCTATTCATAGAAGCTTCATGCAAGCCTATGCATATATCCTATTCATAGAGTTTGCAAGCCTATGCATAAAGCTCTAAGCCTATGCATAGAGCCCACAAGCCTATGCATAGAGCCCACAAGCCTATGCATAGATCCCGCAAGCCTATGCATAGAGTAAGCTCTAAGCTCTAAGCCTATGCATAGATCCCGCAAGCCTATGCATAGAGACCGTAAGCCTATGCATAAAGCTTGCAACGCATAAGCTTTATGCAAGCCTATGCATAGAGCTTATGCATAAATCTTGAAGCCCGCAAGCCTATGCATAGAGACCATAAGCTTATGTATAAAGCTTGCAACAAGAAGCTTTATGCAAGCCTATGCATAGAGCTTAAAAGCCTATGTATAGAGCTTCAAGCCTATGCATAGATCTTGCAAACCTATGCATAAAGCTTACAAGAAGCCTATGCATAAAGCTTACAATAAGCTTTATACATAAGCTCTATGCAAGCCTATACATATGCTTTATGCAAGCCTAAACTAAACCTAAACCTACACCCAAGGGTGTAATAAACGTAGAGAAAAGCATAAACGATTAAAAGAAAAACAGGGCTTACCTCTTTTTTGTGAAGCCGAAGGAGAGGATTAGTGAAAGACCTACAAAACATAAGATTAAACAAAGTAATTAATAGATTAAACATCTATGCATGCATTAGGAGCATTGAGAGCTCTATGCATTCATTGAGAGCTCTATGCTAACCCTAAAAGCATTTAACCCTAAAAAATACAAAATGCTAAAAGCTCTATGCATGCATAGAGAGGTCTATGCATGCATTGGAAGCTCTATGCATGCATAGAGAGCTCTCAATATGCATAGAGAACTCTCAATATGCATAGAGACCCAAAAATTTCACAAAACCCTAAAAGCATAAAAGCTTAAAAAGCATAAAACCCTAAAAGCATAATAGAAACTTGGAGTTCTTACCTCAAGAAGCTAGAGTTGAGGGTTGTTGACTTGAATAAGCCTACAAAATAAAACAAAAATTTAGAAAGTATACTTCATTTTAACATATGAGAAAGCAAGAGGAGAAGTGAAAGAGGAAAAGGAGAAGAGGAGAAAGAAGGTGAGTTTCTTTAACCTAACCCTAATGCATAAATGATTGAAAGCTTATGGTTTATGTTGCCTTAACCCTACCTTCTACATAGAAAGCCTAATAGAGAGCTCTGAAGGAGAGCTCTCCATCAAAGCTCTCTATTAGCACTTCTATGTAAAAGCGAGGGTTAGGGCAAGGCAAAAAGAGAGAAGAAAGGTAAAGAAAAGATAGGGGAAGGAAAAGAAAAGCTCACGTGGAGAGCATGGTTGAAGCTTTCCATGAAATCTTGGGAAAACAAGAAAGAAATGAAGCTTTCCATTAAATCTTGAGAGAAAAGAAGAAAAGAATGAAGAATATGAGAGGGAGAGAAGCAAATACCTTGGAGAGGGAGAGGTGGAAGGACTTGCATGAGAGGAAGAGCTACTACCACCGTCGTCCTAGCCATGTGCATAAAGGGGGGTAGGTAGAAAGGAATCATGGACGATTTAGACAAGAGTATCAGTTTGTAGATTGCCTGCTGAGCAACAAAATTTTGCTACTAATTTTGCCTGTTGAGCAGCAATATTTCGCCTGCTAATAAGCAGCGATATTTTGCCTGCTAGGCAGCGATATTTTGTTACTAGGCAGCATTATTTTTCTGTTTGTAAACCAATGAATGAGGTGCCTCCACCATTGCCACATGAGGAGGAAGAGGCCTATCATGGAAGATATGGTGAATGATTTCTTTAAACGGGATGTCATAGATGATAGAGGGCAAGCTCCAATGTCACAAGAGGAGCAAACATTGCATAGAGAGGCAAGCACCCCTTTATATGTGAGGTATGTTTGTACTCTACACTCTGAGAAAACTTGGAGCTATTAAACTTGCAAAAAACTTATGGATGAAGTGATGCAAGTGTCACAAGTCTTCTTAGGTAACATCCAATCATTATATTCTCTTAAATATAAAATGTCTCTTGTTTTATATACTCTCCTTGTAGATATTTTTACATATGATTTCTTATGTTATGTTATAGGATTCTCAAGGAGATTCTTCCCCCTCAAAATCTACTGCCAGACTCATGAGATGGGTCTCATAAATTACTCTCTATGATGGGTATGGATTATACAAAAATACACGCATGTCCCAATGATTGCATGCTATTTAGAGGGGTTAATAAAGATGCAACTCAATGTCTACAATGTGGAGAGAGCCAATATAGAGATGATTTAAGAAAAAATTCCCCAAAAGGTGTTGAGACACTTCCCTATCATTCCTCACATCCAACACATGTTTAAATGTAAGGGGATTGCAAAACTCATGACATGGCATGCGACTTATCACTCAACTGATGGCATCATGAGGATCGTAAGCTGACTCTCCAACGTGGCAACATGTGGAGCATTAATGGTCAAAGTTTAAAGATGAGCCCCCCTTCACTTACGTCTTGGCTTGGGAATGGATGGTGTTAACCCATTTGGCTTCAAGTCCACATTATGGTCTACTTGGCCGATTATATTCATGAATTATAACCTCCCTCCATGGGTGGCAATCAAGAAAGGTCATATCATGCTTGCTCTCCTTATACGAGACAAGAATAAGGTGGTGAACATGGATGTGTACCTCGAGCCTTTAATTGAGGAGCTTGAGACACTATGGCAAGGTATCAAAGTGCATGATGTCTCAAGGCCAATAAGAGACCAATAAATAGGCGTGATATGTAGGTGAAAGGAGTTTTTCTTTGGATGATGCATGACTATCCTGAGTTCTCAGAGTGCTCAAGTACATACTTAAACTTTCAACTTGTTGTACTCTACCTCTCAATTATCTTAATTTTAAAAAAGGTCATGCATTTTCTATTTGTGGACCATCACTTGTTTCGAAAAGACCCTCTACAAGAAGGTGGTGTATGACAAACATCATCAATTTCTCCCTCCTTCAAAGTATGTTCCACATGATGTCTCACCACTTGTGATGAGAGGTAGAGATTGGTTTGAGGCATGGAGAATCACCCCAAATCCACCACCCGCCGATGGGATGTTAAGACACTCAATCTTCTTTAGATTTCCATATTGGTGTGAGTAGATCAATCGTCTCTTAGATCTCATACATGTCTTTAAGAATGTGGCAACAAATATTTGGAACCATTTAATTGGTAAATGAGATACCAAGGGTGCAAAGGATGGCTTACAAAACATTGGACTCCTTCAAAGTGATTGGCCAATTGTAGGTGAGAGTTGTAACATGGTCCTACCCCAACGACCCATGGGTATTAACCAAGAAGGAGCACATAAGGTGAAAAGTATAATTGCTTCTTTTCGTAAACCACTAGGAATAATGCATTCATTGAAGGGTGCCTTCACAAAGACCAAAAAGAAAAGAGAGGTACAATTATATGGCCTCAAGTCACATGATTAGCAAAAGATATTACAGGTATTCAAATATTATTTTACTCATTTTCTCTTATGGTACATGATTTGTAGGCTCATATACTAACTTCCATTTTTTTCTATGCAGAGTTCATTCATCCAATAGTCATAGTTCATTGTTGAGATAAGAAGGTGAGAGGCTATTTACTAAATGGGAAACTTGGTGAGGTATGAATCTTCTCTTGAATTCACTATCTAAGTTATATTTAATATTTGGTATTCTCATGAAATCACAAGTTATGTATAATAAAAAGTACACATGATTGCTATGTACGTATCCTTAAAGGAGATAGATCCTACATCCATTGAGATGGCTCGTCTCAATGCTATTGAGGTAGTGTGTATGATCGAGGAAAACTTTCCTAGAACAATTCTCACTATCCAATTGCATCTTGTGGTGCATTTGGTTAATGAAGTGGCACTTTGTGGTGTTATTCATGTTCGATAGATGTTTTTTCTTGAAAGGTTCATGAAAACCTTAAAGGACTTTGTGAGACAAAGAGAGCAAGGCCATAAGCAAGCATGGCAAAGAGATGGTTGATGCAAAAGTCTCTTGTGTATATCTCAAAACATCTCTCTCGCATAGATCCTTCCATGCCATGATTATTGAGAAATGAGAAGGATGACCGACTAATCACTAATGTGCCACAAAAGGAAAAGCAAGGCAACAAAGGCTGGATTAAGCATTACACCAAAAGGTGAATACATTCTCCATTCTAAATAGTCCTATTATGGAGAAGTGGATTGGGAGATACAAGGATGCAATCAATAGACGAAAGGATGAGAGAAAAGCTTTCAGAAGAGCAAATAGACACTTGTCATTCTCGCCCAGCTTAGAACCTTTCCCAAATGTGATCAATATAGAATGGCTTCGTAAGGCAATATCGATTGTGGTATCAAAAAATGGAGAGTCGATAACAAGAGAAGAGCATGAGTATGCACAAAGATGTGACCCTCAAGTAAGTATATTCTTCATCTATGTCTCATGATGGAGCATGTAGATTCTAAAAGAAACACATTTGATTGTGGTGTGATGGTAACTTTTGAGCAAAAAAGTCAAGCTGGTGGACATGATACCAATGTCATACAGGACAATCTTGAGTATTGTGGGAACTATTTAAGATATTATTGAGTTTGGGTTTAGAGAATTTAGTCTATTCATCTTTGATGTCAAATGGTTCAAGGTGATGTATAGAGGGGATCAAGCAACCGTGAAGAAACATCCAAATGGGTTTTTTCAAATTGATTCCACCAAGTTTTAGAATGATGAGAAAGATACTTTCGTACTGCCTCAACACTGTCAAGAGGTTAGTAACCCAACCAATCAACCGATAAATCTTGATGTAGTATAATTAAAGTGTAACCCCTTTTCCTTGTGATTTTAGATTGTGTTTCACGCCAATCGAATTGATCCAAAGTGATGGTATGTTAAGTGATGGTATGTTATACAAGTTTCCTTACGTTCAAAACATATCTTTCAAGATCAAGATGTTGAGGCCGAATCTCTAGATGAGATGCAAGTACTCCCTCAAATCGACTCATTAGAAGAAGACGATGATGAAAATAATTTAGAGGAGGCCGATCAAGAGCATCAGCAACATCAATCCGAAGAAGATGATGAGTCACCTATCGATCATGACAATACCTTATTAGATAATGTATTGATATGGAACCCCATCTTTCCATTGAGCTTCCATAAGATATAGACATTGATGAAGCAATACAAATGGATCTATTACAAGATGGGATAGATTCATGATCTTGACATTGTTTTTGTAATTATTTTACTTCAAAAAAATTCAACTATCTTTATTTTTTTTCAAACATGGCTTTAAGGGTTCTAATGGATGTTTTTTCAAAACTATCATCATTTTATGTATGTATGTGACATGTATAACCTAAATTGAATCTTCAACAACTCTCTCAAATTTTAAATCTCAGTATAGCATTGAAATTTTTCTGCTATACTAGCTGCTAGTAGCAAAATTATAGTATAGCAGTAATATTTCACTACTATAATCGTGGCTCCATGAGTAAAATTTGACTTCTACTAATAAGCAACGAAATTTTACTGCTATTATCATTGTTGGGTAGAAAAATTTTACTCTTCTAAGCAGCAGCGCTATTTTGTTGAGCAACAATAAAATGCCCCAACATCTAGAAGACCTTAACGCTATTATGCCCCCGACATGTTGTAGTGGACAAACATCATCAATTTCTCCCCCCTTCACATCCGAAGAATGTGCCACATGATGTCTCATCACTTGTGATGAGAGGTAGAGATTGGTTTGAGGCATGGAGAAGCACCCCAAATCCACCACCCGATGGGATGTCAAGACACTCAATCTTCTTTTGACTTCCATAGTGGTGTGAGTTAAAGATCAATCATATCTTATACCCCATGCATATCTTCAAGAATGTGGCAACAAATATTTGGGAGCATTTAATTGGTAAAAGAGATACCACCTCTTTAGGACAACAAGTGGAGCACCTGGCAAAAACTGCCTAAATGCAACAAATGACCCAGCACTGGAGAATAAGCTAAGGCCAGGATCAAGCTGGGCAACCCCACCTTTACCTAAAGAGATAACTAGTATGGCTAACCACACTAGTATGAAGTGTCCACACTTGAGACCCCAGCCCACTCTCTATTGTGCTTACTGCCAAAGATGGGGTAATCATGAAACCTCCAATTTTTACCACCAAAGAGCCGCTCAAGCACAAGCTCTACCCCAAGCCTTGCCTCCAAACCCTAGACACTCGCGTTGGCCCTGCCAGCACTAGCGCAACACAATGAACCTCAATCAGGCCATGAAGTGGCTCTGAGAGGAATTCTTATAATGCCCAAAGTACCCTTACCACCCCCACTTCTACCATCACAATCCCCATTACCTCGAATTACCCATGTTCACCAGTAGGCCTTGACAGAGATCTTTGAAGAAGGTGGAGGGAGAAGCCATCAACAATACCACCTTTGAGCCCATTGAGTTTGGTAGTCCACCCTCGCAGATCCTAAGCCACTATGTGATGAAGGGTGAACATATGTACCCTGTATACCTAGCAGCCCTAACCCTGCAGAGACGAGACTTGAATAACATGGCTAAACGAGCACCTATGCAATGTTATCATTGTGTGGAACATCATTAAGTGTATGAGTGTCCAGACAAGAAAGGGATGGCTAGTACTCCTATGAGTACTCCCACCTTAAGTTCTTTATGCTGCATAGGGTATGGAATAGACCATATTTACAAGGATTATCCATTAAGAATGAGCACAATGGGGAAGGAACATGAGGCTAAACCTAACACCAGTATTAACTTGTTGAGTGTACGAGATGGCTTCATCCACACACTGCCTCTAAATGTAATTATCAGAATGCAAAGTAGAAGGAAAGCATAGCTCACGCTACCACTGAGGCATCTACATTACAAAATCAGGGAACTCAGGGACATGCAAGGATTCTATCTCGTAAAGGAAGTCCCTGAACAAGCACGCGCAACAAGACACTCACGATGTGAAAGAAAAAGGCCACAAAAATTGACAAAGGGGATAGCCGTGTGGTCATAAAGAGTGGGTCCAATGATGGGACAACCACTAATGTGTTATCTTCCTCATCTGATGAGGAGAAGAGGCTTCCCTTAGTCCCTCAAGCAAGAGGGCAAATAGATCCCATTGAGCTACCCTAGAAGTTAGCTAAATATCCAAACCCCATAGAAGAGAAGGAAAGGCTGAAGGCTACTGGAGTTGGTCAAGGACTATCAAGCTCAATTAGAGGAGGAACCTCAATTAGCACACCTTGCAAAATGTCCCCCTATGCCAAACATATGACCAACTGAGGAAACCCAAGAGTGTAACAGAGATCGCGATGACCAAGCACTCCCTAAGAGACATTCTTGAAAGAGAGAAGCAACAGCCACCATGGAAACCCCACACCAGGTAGACCCTATTTTACGAAGTATCTCAAAAACCTAAGAGACAATCACCCATAAAGAATGGACACGAAAGCTCATGTTTCGATACCCTACACCCACAAAAACATAATCACAAACAAGAACTATCCAACTCAAGAAACTGTGTCTATTCCAAGAGACATTGTAGGTGTTTCCTCCTTTCTTTCTTCTCAAATCCAAACAAGAACTATCCAACTCAAGAAACTGTGTCTATTCCAAGAGACATTGTAGGTGTTTCCTCCTTTCTTTCTTCTCAAATCCAAATCCTCATTGGCACCTTACTCCAAGACAACCACACAAAACACTTAAATCTAGCAGCTTTCTAGGAAAAGAGGCATACATCTTCTCGATTGAGTTGGAAGAACATTGGCTGAGATACATTGAGGTTGTCGACACATATGCATATTTTTGCCAAGTCTACCAAAAGGAGCTCAATGACATCCCCATTCCACTTAACATTGTAACCACAAAACTGGAAGAACCAATCGATTCCCTACCCAAACCTCAAAATCTTTGCCGCTCTGTGTGCAAAGCACAAAACAAAAGGCTGACACTAGCCGAAAGAAGCCAAAAAGCTTCTGGAGGAAGAAAGCACTAAAGCTAAGGAGACTCGACAAGTCCCCAAACACTTAAGGGCCTTCAAGGTTGTAGACTATTTTGTACAATATGACACGGCCCCAAGAACCCACGACAATGGGAAGCTAGGAACATCTTATAATGGTCCAACCAAAGTCAAGAAAATTAACATGGCAAGCCCAAGGGAAGATTCGAGACCCATCTACATAGAGAAAGACCTCTCTGGTAGAAGAAGAAAAATACCTGGTTGCTCTTCTCACATAATTCCAAGGTTGCTTCGCATGGAAGTATACGAACATGAATGGTGTGCCTAAACAAGTCCCCAAACACTTAAGGGCCTTCAAGGTTGTAGACCATTTGTACAATATGACACGGCCCCAAGAACCCACAACGATGGGAAGCCAAGAACATCTTATAATGGTCCAACCAAAGTCAAGAAAATTAACTTGGCAAGCCCAAGGGAAGATCCGAGACCATCTACATAGAGGAAGACCTCTTCGTAAAAGAAGAAAAAGACCTAGTTGCTCTTCTCACATAATTCCAAGGTAGACCTGGTTGCTCTTCTTACATAATTTAAAGGTTGCTTCGCATGAAAGTATACGGACATGAAGGGTGTGCCTCCCAAAGTGTTCAAACATACCATTCTTATGGTAGAGGGAGCGAGACCAGTGAAGCAAAGAGCCTACCTTATGAACCCCAAATACTCCAAGATGGTCCGGGAGGAAATCAAAAGACTTATAAATGCCAGATTCATCTATAAGTCTACGAGATAGAGCACACAGAATGGGATTCACCCATAGTGATAGTGCCCAAAAAGAATGGTAAAGTGCGAGCGTGAGTGGACCTCAAAAAGGTCAATGCCACCACACAATACGGGATCACTTTCCATTGTCCTTCACAGAGCAGGTGCTTGTTTGAGAGAGTTATAGGAAAGGAAGCCTACAACTTCCTTGACAGATTCTGGGTGCAATCAAGTGTTGATCAATCCAAGGGATCAACATAAAACAACTTTTGCCACTGAGTGGGGTACGTATGCATATCAAGTCATGCCATTTGGGCTGACCAATGCCCCATGTACCTTCCAACTCCTAATGTGCATAACCTATAAGGAATACTCCGAAAATTCCTTGACTCATTCATGGGGATGACCTCTGTGTCAACTCTACGTGGAAAGCACATTTGTGGTGTTTATGGAAAGTGTTAGAGAGTTGTCGGCTCTACATGATTTCTCTCAACCCTCTTAAATGCCAATTTCAGGTCCAACATGGGGTAATCTTGGGACATATTATCTCAAAACACGGAATCTCCACCGACAACAAGAAGGTGCGACTCATTCTTAAGCTACCACCCCGACCAATTTCAAAGGAGTTCAACAATTCATGGGACATGGTTATTATCGTCATTTCATCTTCATGTACGCTGACATTGCTGATCCCCTTTATGGACTCCTTGTAATCTTTGAATGGACAGAGGAGTGCCAACATGCATATGGTGCCTTGAAGAAAGCCTTGGCCAGTGTCCCCCATCTCGGGATCCCCAGATTGGGAAATCATATTTCATGTCCACATAGATGCTTTTGCCTTTGCAATTGGGTGTTTACTCATCAACTCGGCAAAGCACAATAGGGATTTCCCTATTAGCTTTGCAAGTCACCATTTAAATGAGGCAAAACAAAACTATACCATCACTGATGAAAGATAAGAGTTGGCCATGGTCTACACAGTTAAAAAGTTTTACCATTACCTTTTGGCGACCAAGTTCATTTTCTTTGTGGACCATCAAGCTCTTCTTTACCTCGTAAATAAACCCAAATTTTGCTTGACTTTATTGTCACCGTATGAAGAGGATCACATGTCTTGGCCAACCAAATGTTGCACATCCCTAATGGTGAGCCACCGGGTGTTAATGATGACCTGCTGCCAAATGCCCCTTGTTCCAACTATGCTTGATTCCTAAATGGAGAGAGGAAATTGCACACTTCGTTTTGCTAATGGCCTACCCATCAAAGCACCTATTAACAAAGATAGAGTGAGACGCCTCATCAAAAAAGTTACCCCCTATCATTTGATTAGGGCAATTTTACAGGCAAGGCAAAGAAGGAATCATGAGAGGCAATGTGTCCGAGAGGATGAACATGTCTCTATTTTAGAGCAAGCCCACTCTAGAATGACAAGCAGACATCACTGCTCAAAAAATCCTACTAGTGCAGGACTGTGGTGGCCCTTTTTGTTTGGAGACACTGCAGAATACGTCAAATAATGTGATGAATTGCAACAAGTGGCAATTCCACAAGGTAAGGACATAATGCCCCTAAATCATGTCGTGTCCTTATAGCCATTTGAGAAATGGGACATCAATTTTATGAGACCCATTAGTCCAACTACCTGAGACACTCAGGCATGATACATCATAGCGGGCATGAACTATTACACAATATGGGTTAAAGCTAGGGTCACCAGCAAAGCCGATGCAAGGTCCACGAAAAAATTCCTTTACGAGTCTGTGATCACTCGCTTTGGGTGTCCTCTTGAGCTGGTGAATGACAATGGTACACACTTCATCAATGAAGTGGTACACACTCGCTTTGGGTGTCCTCTTGAGCTGGTGAATGACAATGGTACACACTTCATCAATGAAGTTGTATAATTCTTGCTACAAGAATTCTTGGTCATACACCAAAAATCCTCTCCCTACTACCCCCAAGCCAATGGTCAAGCTGAAAGCACAAATAAAGTCCTATGTGCTATCCTCACCAAGACTGTAGAGGCAAGTTGAAACTATTAGGAACAAAAGTTATCGCCAACACTCTAGGCCTATCACACTACATATAAAGTGGCCATAAATGCAACACCTTTCAGTTCAACCTATGGTACTGAAGTTGTCATGCCTATGAAATTCTTGGTGCCCAACTTAAGAGTGGTCGTCCAGGAAAAACTCACTGTCTGGCAATGTCCTTAGAAACTAGCTCTTTAGGAGCTGGAAAAGCTTGATGAAACATGCCTAACAACTATGCATGGCATGATTATGGAAAAACTAAGGCGCAAGCGGTGGTTTGATGCCTGACTTAAAGACAAGGAAATAAATGAGGGGGATATGGTCCTCCTCTATAGCACAAAAATTCACAAAAAAAAACTTAAAAATACTGAGGACTAGGACCCTTTCTGGGAATTAAAATAACCCCACAAGGCACATTGCGTATTAAAACCCTCGACGGGGTCAAGGTGGTAGGTTATTTCAATGGTAGCAAACCAAAATGCTACTACGGCCCACTCACAGAAAATACATTAAGGGTAATTCACCTCAAAAAATAGAAAAAAATCAACACACGGCCTCAGAAACAGATTGACAAAATTTGATCAAAACTAAATTGGGTCATCAAAGTACCTTATCAAATTATACATACATGCACTTAAGATCTAGAAAGCTCATCAGACACGATCTTACACCTGACAATAGTGCATCGAATCACCCAGGATCTTCCTATCAAAAAGTGTGGGTTCAAGTCACTTAGTAAGCACTCACCTGAGTGTCTTAATAAGGAACCTGACCACTGTTGAAACTAGTAGTGAAGAGTCCATGGAAGAAGGGCTGAGGTACTCTGGGTTTGGGGAAGAGGAGAAACCACCCTCCCCAACCAGATCTAGTGGTATCATCAATATCGCCTAGGGGTTTTTTGGTCTCCAAACCAGTCATTGATGAAGAAGCACAATCTGCAGGCATGGGTCCGTCAAGCAGCACTGGGCTTGGTCCAAGACAAGAAGTGCCCATCCAAACATCAAATTCAAGGCTGTTGAACATTGGCACCCCCCAAATGAGACGGGACATGGAAAGTGCAGCCAAGACGGGTCAAGTATTCTTCCTTATCTCAGAAAGAGTAGAGTTATATCTAAAAAGGATTGAGGTGGAATGACAGCTACTATGAGAGTTGAGCTTAAGGAAACAAGAGGTCGATACTCAAAGGGCGAGAGCTGAACAAAAGGAGATGGGAAGTTTAAACCTACTCCAATCACGGGTTAAGGAGCTGAAATTAGTCATGGAAAGAAGTGAGGGAGAAATTCCAAACTTAGAACCCATAAATGAGGAGCCCAGAGCTGAGAAATGGGTTTGTAACCCTAGAAGAAGGGGATATTCTAGCAAGAACCACGGGTGAAGTGGAGGACCGCTGTCTGCACACACAAAACAATATTGAGCAGATGATCGATCATCCTACGTTCCTACAAGACATGGAACTTTTAATTCTGCAAAGGCGTACAGAGGCAACTAATGATGAGTCACTCCAAGGTGTAGTGGTAGGACCATCCCATGGATCGGATATACCTAGAAGAGCCAACATAGGAAGAGGACAAGGCCTAGGAAGGGGAGGGAGGGGGGCAGTTCCTTAAAGACCAAGGGTAGATCCAACCATTGACCTTAATGCAGCCACAAGGGTGGATCTGTTGAATATGGCTACAGAGATGGGCCAAGGAATGGTCAAGGAACTAGGCACTGCTCTAGAATCCCAACCCTCCCAGATGAAGCCACACATCATTTCCAAACTCGTCAAAAAATTCTATGACCTGGAAGGGAAAGCGCATCAGTGGTTCCGAACCCTCAAACCCAAGAATAAGGTTAACTTCATGATGCGTCTCAAGAATGTGTTTGTGCCCAGCTTTGCTAGAATTGGTGACAGATGGAACCCTGTGGCACAGCTGTACAATGTCAAACAAAAGGAAATGGAGTCGATGAGAGACTCTGTGTCTTGACTTAGGCACTTAAATTCAAGGTGCAAACCACGAGAGAGGTTAACTGACGATCAGTTATTGCCTTGCTTCCGAAGAGGGGTTATAGACCACAAGATGCATGATTATCTGGTGCTAACCCGCCGACCCCAACCACTCAAGATGCATGTTGCAAACTGGTAGTTGAATATGAAGATAATATGCTAGAATTGTTGCAACCGGAAGATGTCAGAATATCTCCAGTAACTACAACTTCTCATGTCTCAATTCACCAAGAAATTGGAACTCGGAGCAAGCAAGTCAGAAACATGACTGTGGACGAGCTCAGTAACGTAATACTAGAGAAATTGAAGGTAAAGGAGGGAAGAGAAACATCTAGGCATGGGCATAACCGTCTTTACCCCCGTAGGGAATTGGTGTGGTTGGAGGTATTCATTAATGATCTGTGTGCACACTCTCGATGGGCGGACCATCTGGCTTGCTTAAGGAAGATATTCAAGCAATGTCGATTATATCATATATCCTTGAATCCTTTAAAGTGCCAATTTTGGGTCAAGCATGGTGTGATATTGAGACACATTGTCTCAAAGAATGGTATATCCATGGATGATAGCAAAGTCAAGCTGATATTGGAGCTGCCACCACTCACTAATTACAAAGGTGTGCAAAGATTTATGGGCCACGTGGGGTATTATCGCCACTTCATAATTTTCTATGCTGAAATCGACAGGCCATTATACAAGCTACTCATTGTCTTTGAATGGACTGAGGAATGCCAAGAAGCATATGTTCAACTGAAGCAGGCATTGGCTAGCGTGCCAATTCTATGACCCCCCAATTGGGACCTCATATTTCATGTGCATTTTGATGCATCAAACTTTAATATTGTATGTGTACTAGCCCAGCCCGGTGAGTTCAAATTGGACTATCCAGTCTCTTTCGTTAATCGTCAATTAAATGAGGTAGAGGTAAACTACACCACCACAGAGAGAGAAGAATTGGTCATGGTTTACACTGTCAAGAAGTATCAGCATTGCCTATTGGCCAACAAATTTGTATTCTTCGTGGACCATCAAGCCTTATTATACTTGGTGAATAAGCCTTGCACCATGGGAAGAATCACATGATGGTTGCTATTACTGTTGGAATTTGACTTTATAGTTACGGTAAGAAAAGGGACACAGCATGTGTTAGCTGATCATATGTCAAGAATTCCAAATGGGAAACCAGCAACTAGTGTCAAAGATGATCTTATTTGTTCAAACTGGACATGGTACCCAAATGGAGCGAGGAGATATCTAATTATCTAGCTCATGGTTTTTTGCAGGAAATACCCTTAAACAAAGATAAAATGCAGCGGCGGCTTATCAAGCTTGCTGCACCTTATCAATTGATTGTGGGAGAACTATATAAGCTAGGTAAACATAATGTGCTAAGAAGATGTGTGAGAGAAGATGAGTTCGTTCATGATATTGGATGAAGCTCATTCAAGGGAGGATAGCAAGCGGGAATTTCGCTAGAAAGATCACGGCTCGCAAGGTACTTCAAGCAGGATTATGGTGGCCTACGTTATTCGGGGACACCATAGAATTTGTCAAAAGGTGCGAAGAATGTCAGCGTTTCGCTATCCCACAACAAAGGGACAAGATGCCGTTCACCCCTATTATTGTAAGACGACCCTTCAAAAAATGGAGAGTAGATTTTGTTGGACCTATTAGTTCCACGGTACATCCACCGATATGTGATCGTGGCCATGAACTATTTAACCAAATGGGCAAAAGCCAAAGCCTCAAAGTGAGCCGATGCATGAACAACAGCAAAATTCTTATACGAGCAAATTATCTCGAGGTTCAGCTACCCATTAGAATTAGTTAGTGATCGCGGCTCACATGTTATTAATGAGGTGATCGATCATTTACTTGTTGGATTCTTAGTGGTCCATCAAAAATCATCACCTTATTACCCAATGGTCAAACAAAGAGTACAAACAAAATTTTGTGTACTATCTTGATAAAAACCTTGGAAGAAAGTCGAACGGACTGGGAACATAACTTGACAGCAGCCCTATGGGCATCATATAAGGTAGCAACGAGATACACTCCCTTCCATCTGAGTTATGGTGTTGAGGCAATAATGCCTATGGAATACCTAGTTTTGAGCTTAAGGATTGCAGTGCAAGAACGTTTGACAGAGAATGTATTAGCTGAGAGGCTAATCGACTTAGAGAAGCTTGATGAGACCATGCTAATAGCATCACATGGACTCATGGTTGAGAAACTACGGAGGAAGCATTGGTTCGACAAAATTTTGAAATAAAAAGAATTGGAAACGGGGGACCTTGTCCTCATGTATGGTGTAGGAAGCACCAAGAAAAAGAAACTCAAATACAGAGGCCTAGGACCCTTCCGAGTGTCTGAGATCACACCTCAGGGGTCGGTTAGAATTGAGACAATTGATGACGTACATATGGAGAGTTACGTCAATGGAAGTAAACTCAAAAAATATTTTGGACCATTGACCCAAGAGATGCTCTTACAAGAACATCTCTTAAAACATCAAAAATAGCCCGCAAAGGAAAAAATCCAACAAGCTCGGGAAGAGGCTAAGGCAAGGGAGGCCCAGTTACTCCATAAGAGAATGTTACACGTAAACATGGCTTCCTTGACTCTTTTGGACAAAGAGGACTTGAACATTGAGCCAGCATGACTCAAGGTGCAATTCACTATAGCTAAAGGCCATGCAACGAGCATTGCACTAATAGATACAGGATCAAGTCATAACTTAATCTCGTATGAGACATGGGTAGCCTTAGATAGACCACACCTTAAACCTATTGATGCACAAGTATGCAGTGTGCACTTGATAACTACGAGAGCTGAGGGATTTTTAAGTGTTAACATTTCCATCAGAAATAATTTCTTGGTTGGGAAAGTGTTTGTCATGCCTGCAGGTCCCATGGAAGAGGAAGTGATCCTAGGACGATCCTAGATTTGCGCATCCAATGAGAGAAGAGGACAACAATGTTGAACGAAGGTGACAATGCCATGTCCATACCCTTATGGAGCTTGACAAACACAGGGAAATAGGCCATGAGTGAGGAGGTAGCACCACCGGAGCACGGTGACATCAACTCATAAAACAGAAAAAGCATCACTTCCACAAACCCTACACAAACAACATCCAAAGTCACAAGGAAAATGGAAATGGGTGCCTGTAACATACCCATCTCCACTAATAAAAAAATATCCATGTAATAGATAAATTTATGAGTTTTTATGGTATAAAAATCAATGATTTTATTATTTGAGTCATTTCTACTTATAATCTTCAAATTCTTAGTCCAAATTGGAATCTACGTGCGATTTTACCCTAATATAGGATTTTAGAGCATCCAAAACGGACACCGGATCAAGCTTATACGCAAATACGCAAATTTCAGTCATTTTAGTTAAAAAGCGACGACCTTTAAACCTTAGTAAATGCACGACCGGGCGTCCGATTGACGAACGGTCTGAACCCCAACGACCAAGAGAATCTCCCGGACCAAAAAAAAAATCACCCTCGGGGGGTCCGACATGCAAATCAAGGCGGGCATCCCAAATTTGGGGACCTCGTCCCAAAAATTTGGACCGTACGTGCACTTACCAGGGTGCCCGTACGATGGCCACACAAGAACCAAAGGACGGCCGCCCACTGTGTGGTCCACACGTACCCTTATGTGGACACCCATGCTGCCCCAGACCAGATAAGGTACATGCATACCACTCTTTTCCCTAATAACCGACACCGTACCTTTCTCCTAGACCCATACAGGCCACTGATCCATAGCCTTTGTTGGTACACCGTCCTTTCGTCCTTGCTTTGTGCAGCGCCCATACCTGTACCCCACAGCTATATAAACCCTCGGGGTGCTCCACAGGCGACACGCATTTCTGCACAGCGTATGCCCTGTTGTACCGCCACCTATCCCTGTGCAGTGTACTTACTGTAGTACAGCTGCCCCTTGCAACCACCCCTCTCACACCTCCTCATTTGCCTCTTTTTAGATAAGGCAATTTTCCTCCATCCCCCCCTTGCTAGGAGACAGTGTCCTTAACTCTTTTCCCCCCCCCTCCCCCGTGTGAAGAGACTTACAGCTCCCCTTTGGCAAAACGTTTTTGTCTTAAGGACATCTCACAATTCCCCCTCCCCATTTGCGTAGACTTTAATAAGAGGTTTTTGCCTTAAGAAAGGGTTCATGCGCTATAGTCTTTTGCTCATACGGTGAGCAAATGATCTCAGAATTGAGATCCGACTGAAGCGTTTCGATCGCGAACAGCGAGCCCTACAAGACGACGTCCAAGATGGCCCCATCCCAAAAACATCAGAATATTGCCTCGAGAGGAGCGCGCAACAACGAGATTAGGGAAGATGCTCCCGTCGGTGCAAGTTTTTCCTGGCTTCAATGCTAACTCCGTTCCATGCTTGTGTAGCCGGGCGGCGTCGTTAGAAAAGCTCGGGAATGGCCCAAGGTATCCCTCATACCATTGGGAGAATAAGGTTCGCCGATTGAGGCGAGAGATTATGATGCTGCCTAGTTCTCAAGGCCTAGGCTAGTGCGGTGAATAAGCCCACCCTAGAGTGGTGCCGTGACAAGGAAGTCACCAAGCATTCTCAAACGTGGGAAGACATCAAGCAGGCAGTGAAGGAAAGATATCTTCCCCCATCCCATGAATCCATAAAGATGAATGAGTTTTTTAGTCTTAGGCAGTGAAGCTTAACTCTTGAGACTACTATTCCAAATTTATCACTCTTCGGAAGTATACCCCAACTATGACTACTTCCCAGCAAGTGGCTCGTTTCTACCAAGGGTTAAATGAACCCTTAGATTCCCCCTTGAAGCAATGAGGGCAAGCACATTACAGGATGCTCTCATACGAGCAAAGCCCCTTGTGAAAGAAATGAGGACTGACAAACCTAAGCATCAAAAAAGATCTTATCCTAAGGCAAATCCTAAAGATCAACCCTACAAGAAACCCCAACAGAATTTTCCCTACTACAACAGAGGGCGACAAGTCCCCCGCTCGTGTGTTGCTTCTTCCAGAGAAGGCCCTCTGTGTTTTGAGTGCAATGAGCCGGGACACTTTAGAGCCAAATGTCCCAAGATGGCAACATCATTTCCCCAAGGTAGCAGAGGAAATCAAGGCCGTGGAACCCCTATCCACCAAGGTGCAAGAAGCGGTGGGCGTGGCAGAGGCCGCCACGGAGGAGCAGTTGCTATAGGACCGCCTGTATTATAAGTGAAGAACCAACCTTGGAAATGGCTGAAGAAGAGCGCACCACCGTCCATGCGGCAGTAGAACACCAAGGTCCGAATAAACAATTTGGTGTAATCCAAACCCTAGCCACTCATCACGGTAAGCCATTTCAGCTTTTGATTGATTGTGGCAGTACCCATTCATTTCTTTCTCCTAGGTGTTTGCAAAAATTAAACTTGAGTCAAAAAACAGCTAGAAGAATGACTGTAGAGTTAGCCAGTGGGAAAGAAGTAGAATCTCCACTCTATAGGAAACCTTGATTTTGAGCTGGGTAATGAGCAAACTCATGGCCACTTTAGAGTCTTGCCATTAGGAATTTATGATGGAATCCTTGGGATGGATTGGTTAATTGCAAACAAAGCTAGCATTCATTGTAACAAGGGGAGTATCACTTTTGAAAATGAGCATGGCCAAGTAATATCTGCTCAGGGGATAACAGGAAAACCTAAATCTAGGGTAGTCAAGGCAAAACATCTTCTCAAGGGAACACGTAAGGGTCAGCAAGTTTTCTTAGTCAAGCTCAACAAAGCCATTGAACCTAGTATGGAGACAGAACCCTCTTGGCTCCAAGAATTCTTTGACATCTTCCCTGACGAGCTTACAGGGCTACCGCCTTCTCTCGAGAAGTTGATCATGAAATCGAGGTGATCCCTGGAGCTCAACCCGTCTCAAAAATGCCCTATAAAATGTCCCTTCTTGAAGCCATTGAACTTAAAGAGCAACTTTCCCAGCTCATTGATTCGTACACCCCAGTAGCTCTCCTTGGGGGGCACCTGTTCTTTTCCAAAAAAAGAAGGACAGAACTCTCCACCTCTCCATAGATTATCGAGGGCTAAATCAAGTCACTGTCAAGAATAAGTATCCTTCCCTCGCATCAACGAGCTTCTTGACAGGCTTCATGGGGCCAAAGTCTTCTCAAAAATAGATTTGAGGTCTGGTTACTATCAGATCAAAGTCAAGGAAGCAGATATACCCAAGATAGCCTTCAATACCCGTTATGGCCACTATGAGTTTACTATAATGTCATTCAGGTTAACCAATGCTCCTGCAACCTTCAACCGCCTAATGCAAGATATATTCCGTCCTTACTTGGATTAATTTGTGCTTGTTTTCTTTGATGACATCTTAATCTACTCCAAATCAATGGAAGAGCATGAGGAGCATGTGCGTAGAGTTCTGCAATTGTTGTGCAAACACAAACTCTATGCCAAGAAGAGCAAATGTACCTTCTTTACTCATCAAATTGAGTATCTTGGATTCATCGTCTCCAAAGATGGCATTTCAGTAGACCCCGCCAACAAGGTCAAGGATATTCTGGAGTGGCCACCCCCTAAATCAGTTCGTGAAGTTCGTGGGTTTTTGGGAATCACGGGATGGTATAGGATTTTTATCAAAGACTATGCCTTGGTAGCTGCACCTTTGACGGATCTTCTTAAGAAGGATTGCAAAATAGTGTGGCTGCCAATCCATCAAAATAGTTTTGATCAGCTCAAGGTCATTATTACTTTTGTCCCAGTCCTGAAACTTCCTGATTTCGCCAAGGAATTTGAAGTGGTTACTGATGCTAGTAGTCTAGCACTTGGTGGTGTCTTAGGCCAAGAAGGAAGACCAGTCGCTTATACTTCCCACAAGCTAAAGCAATATGAAGCAAATTATGCCACCCATGATTTGGAGCTCTTAGCAGTTGTTCATTGCCTCAAATTATGGAGACATCATCTCTTGGGGGGAAATTCCAGCTTGTAAAACTGACCACAAAAGTCTAAAGTGGATCTTCAACATGCGGCAAAGGAGATGGATTGAAATTCTACAAGAATATGACTTCGACATCAAATTCTACCCTGGGAAAGATAATGTGGTAGCAGATACACTTAGCCGCAAATCTTTCTTGAGTGCAATTTCAATGCCAAATAATCCCATACTGGTCAAGGTGGAAGAAGTCTCATCTCATGATCCAGATTATCAGAGAATGATAAAGTTAGTAGAAGAAGGGGGAAATTTAGAGAAAGAGAAGAATCTAATCAAGGGATACTCCACTCATGAAGGAAGCCTATACTTCAATCACAGGCTATGTATCCCTAAGGATCCTGCTTTAAAGAAACTAATCCTCCATGAAGCTCATGATAGTCCTGGCTATGCAAAAACATTAAATGCCGTAAGAAGGAGCTTTCATTGGGTAGGCTTGAAAAATGATGTCCTTCGGTACTTGAAGCAATGTCTCTCATGCCAAAGGATCAAAGCTGAAAGGGTCAAGATGCCTGGAAAACTTCAACCCTTGGATATTCCCCAAATAAAGTGGGAGTGCATTAGTATGGATTTTGTCACAAGTCTCCCCACTGTTCAAGAAGGATATGACTCCATTCTCATAGTAGTGGACTTACCAACCAAAGTAGCTCACCTTATACCAGTGAAGAAGACCTTCAAAGCTTCTGATGTTGCTCGAATATTCATCAAGGAAGTCCTCAAACTTCATGGTCTCCCAAAAAGGATAGTAAGTGATTGGGATTCTGACTTCACTTCAAAGTTCTGGCAGTCCTTATTTCAAGCCTTGGGAAGTCAACTTTGCTTTAGCATAGCTTATCATCCAGAGACCGATGGCCAGACTAAGAGAGTCAATCAAGTAATTGAAGACATTCTCAGAGCATATTGTGGACGGGAACCAAGAAGGTGGATTCAATACCTTCCTCTGGTAGAATTTGCCTTACAATGCATCTTATCATCAAAGCATAGGAATGTCACCATTCAAAGCACTCTATGGGCAAGAATGCTTGTCTCCTCTAAATTTCTCTGATCCGACCATAAGAGTTGAGGCATCCAGGAAAATGCTCGAAGAGATGGAGGAACAAACCAAGGCAATCCAAAAAGGATATTAGAGCTGCCCAAGATCGACAAAAGCATTATGCTGACACCAAGAGGTCTGAAAGGATCTTCAAGGAAGGAGACAGAGTTCTTCTACGAGTGCGATCCAAACGAAGCTCTCTATCACTTGGGAAATATAAGAAACTCAGCCCTAGGTATTGTGGTCCCTATACAGTTATCAAGTGTCTAGGTAAAAGTGCCTATAAACTCCAACTCCCAGTCCATATCAAAGTCCACAATGTATTTCATGTAAGTTTGTTAAAACCATATGTACCCAGTCTCGATCATATTCTTGATGATGAACAAGTTGTACTCCCTACTCAAGGAGGAGTCCTTGAATTATAGCCCAGTAGCATCACAGATTCTAGGGAAAGGCAACTTCGAAATAGAACTCTTGTAGAACATCTAGTACAGTGGGAAAGATTACCTTGAAGAGGATGCAACTTGGGAAGATGAAGTTTTAACAAACCTTGTAAAAAGGGCCTTAATTAAGGAACATGTTTATTTATGTCAAACAGTGTGGTAGGATTAATTAGAAAACAAATTGACGCGTGAGTAGGGTGGAAAGTGGGAGGATGAAATTCCCCGATGGCACCATCCTACGGACGGGTGGACCCGATTAGTTGGGTAGCTTTCCAGCAAATTAAGTGAAAGCCCTACGCTAGATAAATAGGTTCTTGGGCAACTCTATTCTAGAAGACTAGGTCAGCAACTGTGCCTTGCATGGATGAGGAAAAAAGTGTTGCCTCTAAAAATCAAGTCTAGTAGTTACCCAATTTATGATCAATTACCCTATGGTGATTTGATTTTTATAAGATCACGCTTCCCCTGCGGGATAGGACTAGGTCTTACCTATGAATCATATCCTTGAATCTCTACATGGTGAAGGTGTCGACGATAAATAGGAAATTTTCTCCAAGTTAAGACTTAGTGGACTATCTTAAGTGTTTTTCCTATTTTAGAAGGGGGAAACCTTACAGTGCCCAAGGTTCAACTGAATAATGAGTCCCATAAGGAGGAGAAGAAGGATAATATGGAGAAAGTAAGAAAGATTCATAAAGGAGCCAAAAATCAGACTTGGACTTCACAAGCAGGTTAGCAGTACTCCAGACATACCAACATCCCACAAGGCATTTATAAGTAGTGGATCTGAAAGGATTTACTACGGTTGCGAGGATACTACCAAGGCAATAGGGCAATGTAGGTTCCCAAACCCCACTTAGTGGCCACCGTCACCAACTATTGTGGTAGTAAAAACATGCAACACCAACACCCAACTAAAACCAATGCTAAAACATTGGTATGGAGGAAGAAGATAACTTAACAAGATGGGTTGAGGATTGCCAAAGCAATGTCAATAACCACTTTGATCAAGGAGCTAGACAAATACCCTAAAAGAAACAAAGAAGCTCAACCAAGGGACACAGAGAAAAGCCCCCACCCACAGGACCTAGTCACAATATTGTTCAGTTGGGTGGAAGGAAGAATCAAAAACTCCCACACAGAGCTAAAAACTGCATCAACAACTACCCGAAAGTGCCAAGGTGTCACCTTGGTTTTCATGGCAATAAAAGATGAAGGTTTGTATCCAATGGATACAAGGTAAACTAGGTATCATTCACTCATTTAATGCATGTTTGAATGATTGAGCATGAAGAAAAAAATAAAAGGTATCAATCTTGCACTTTCATGATCCAAAAAGTTCACGCCATGAACTAGTTCAAACAATTCACGTCGTGAGCCATTCCTAAAAAGTTCACGACGTGAACTGGTTCAAAACAGTTCACGCCGTGAGCAAATCCTAAAAAGTTCATGCCGTGAACTTGTTGAAAAAAGTTCACGCTGTGAAACGGTCACTTCTACGAGCCAATCGAAAGATGCCACGTGGCCTTCTTCATTAAGGCAGCCACCCTGTCGAGCTAGGTTATAAATTCAAAAATTCTTTCTTTTTTTCGTCATTTCGCATCGTGTTCCATCGCTACTCGCTTAGAGCTCCCGTTTCCAGTCATCGTGCATCGTCTTCCAAGGATTTTCGAACCATAATCGACGATCATCAATTAAGGTGGGAGCTTGGTCCATTTCTTATTTCCTTTTCGTATTCTTTTTCCTTTTTGATTTTGATTTTGATGTTTATGCTCAATCAATATCTTCTCGTTAACAATCTTGTACATTAGTATCACTCGATTCGGTGGTTATTCTAAATAATTCCTTGTGGTATCATCACTTTCACAAAAAACGATACAATAACAAAAATCTACACCTTCACGCTTAACTGTAGTTTCACAGGACTACACAAACCTGCAATTTCATGAAACCAGTGTAGTCTCATGGAACCTGATCTCACGGGATTCCGTTTCACGGAACTCCCTTTCTGAAACCACCTTTCACGGAACTTCAGTTCATGAAACCACTTCTCATGGGATTCCATTTCACGGAACTCCTTTCCACGTCTCATGGGAACTCCTTTTCACGTAACCACCTTTCACGGAACTTGATTTCACGAAACTACATCTCACGAGATTCCGTTTCACGAGGTTTCACGAAACTCCTTTGCGTAACCACTTTTCATGGAACCTGATTTCACGAAACCATTTCTCACGTGATTTGTTTTCACCCACGGAACTACCTTTCCAAAACCACCTTTCACAGAACTTCAGTTCACAAAACCACTTCTCATAGGATTCCGTTTCACGAAACTCCTTTTCACGTAACTCCTTTTCACATAACCACCTTTCACGGAACCTCATCTCCCGAAACCACATCTCACGGGATGCTATCTCACGGAATTCACGTAACCACTTTTCATGGAACCTCATTTCACGAAACCACCTTTCACGGGACAACTTCTCACAACCTGTAGGTTCACGGGACTACTAAGACCCTGCACCTTCACGCCACAACATTCACATGTCAATTAATACACATTGTTATTACTCCTACACTAACACACTTCTCATCTTAACTAACCGATTTACCATTAACCAAGAAAAAAGAGAGAGGAGAAATGGTACCTACCTTACCAATTTGGAGACTAATGTACTTTTCATGTACTGATGTCGACCTCAGAAATAGAAGCTGTAGAGACCCAGTAGCCACCCAAGCTAGCACTACAGGCTCCTACCTTACGGCCCATGGAAATAGAAGCTGTAGAGACCCAGTAGCCACCCAAGCCAGCACTACAGGCTCCTACCTTACGGCCCATGGAAAGGTCGCACTACGTTACCACAGCCCAAAGTGCCTCCAAATCTTGGAAGAGGCAGAGGTCAAGAAGAAGCTGGAGAAAGTGGGCTTAGGGGGGAGAATGGCGCAAATACTTCCAACAAGTAGCATCGACACGGAGCTCTGTGCCGAGTATATCAAGACTTATGCAAAGGCACCAAACGTGGCACCATCACAAAGGCTGACGACACAACAGAGCAACTCCTGATCATAGAAGAACTCATTCATGACGCTCTGCAGCTCCCACCAGCAATCAAAGTCCATGCCCACGTATTCGACAAAATGCCTCTGGACGCAATGCTAAAGAAGAGTTCTTATAACTCCAATGGGGTAGAGTACGATATTATCTGAGATGAGGATACAGAGAAAGCCTGCAAAGTTGTCACTGATAATGTAGTCAGGCCAATAGATCGATACAACAGTGTCCTATATTGAACAGGATTGCTAAGGTACATGAAGAGAAGAAGGAGGATTGGACATATTATATTCATAGAGAGATGGAGAACTATCTAAAGGCCCACTAGTCCAAACTATGCAACCCGTACACTTGCTAACCCAAGTGCTAAATCATGTGGCAAAAAGGCCTCTCCCAGAGCCCGCGAACCAACAGAGCAACTGCAACTGGCACTATTGCTAGAGCAACCACCACTAACAGCTGAAGAAATGCAAGAGAGCCAAGCTGTCCTAGTGGAAACCCATGCCATTATAAAGGAGATAAGGAAAGGGAGAAAGAAGAAGACAGACAAGAAAATGCAGGGCATCATCCCAGACATAGCTGTTGCTCAGAATCACAAAGACTAGAGGGGTTGAGGTGGCACTGGAAATCAGAAAATACCAGGAAGCATTGACAAAGCAAGAAGCCACAATCAACTAGGCCACTCAAGAGCAACCAGCAAGTTACTCCCCCGATGAGCCTGGCGCAGCTGATTTTCACGAACATGTTCCCACTTAAGGATTCAGCTTTGGCAGACACACCAGCAAAGATAGAGCCCAAACAAGTAGCATTAGTTCCAGTACAGGCTGAGGAAACACAAGGCATTGAGGTAGCAATTGCTCACGTGCATGAACTAGCAGCCCATAATGATACAAGAAAAAGGACAAGAGATGAAGAGCCATCAAGCCCAAGCAAACGAAAGCATTTGGAAGATGAGGGAATAATACCCCAGCTGTCCTTCCTACAAAATGTCAACTATGAACAGTTCAAGCAGGAAACAATGGAAGGTTTGGATGAAGTGTTAAACCTGCCACATGCTGGAATCGAAGAATGCGCAAGCACAAGTGCACCATGGGACCAGGAGAAATAAGTATTACATTGCCACCTCCTCACAACACACATGCTCCATGATCATAACGATGCCCTTTGGAAGCAGGTTAACGAGTCAAACACACAAGTGCAGACCTTAAAGGACCACTTAACAACAGCAAAGGCCACGCACATGGATGTCATAATAATGAAGAGTTTGAAGGCCAACTGAGGAGCAAGAGACAAGATACAAGGCACTAGAAAGCAATAATGTGGTTCTTAGCCAAACCATTGTTCAGAGCATTAAAGAAAATATAGACCTCAAGGCAAAGTTGGAACAAGCTAAAGAGCAACTCCAGAAGGAGGTCACCCACACACATGAGCTCACAGCCCTTCATGCCCAGCAAGTACAAGAACTCCAACACAATTCCATGGCCAAAGAAGAGGATATGCAACAATAGATCCAACAACTATCCTCCAATCTAAAAGCACAAGAGGACAAAGCCACTCACTTATAGCAAGAGAGAACAATCAAACAAGGCACATGCAAAGAAAGCCACTCATAGCAAGAGAGAGAACAATCAAACAAGGCACATGCAGAGAAAGTAAGAGCACTTAACGACACCATCAGTGCCAGTCAAGTCGAAATGCAAAGGATGGTATTAGCACACCAAGAAGCACAATGGCACAAATTACGTAGCAACTACAAGACAGTCAGAGGTTGGCTATCGAAAGGCTCCAAAGAATCACAGAAGCTCAAGAAAGTGAAGCAATAGCCAAGCATGCCCAAGAGGAAGCAACCCGGCTATTCGAGGTATTGGATGCTGCAAGTATGGTTTGTGAAACTGCAATATCAAAGCTCCTTAGCAACAATGACTCTCGTCTACTTGGTGATACAAGACCGAAGTCAGCAACAGCAGATGACCTACACCTACTCCTTGAGCGTGCCGTTGCTAGTAACTCCTCGAGCCCCCCCCAAAACTCTCACTCTGTTTTTGTCCTTACTAGCCCTCTCTTTACTTCAATACGATATAAATCTATTTGAAGACCTAGGCCTAGGTGAACTAACCCTCATTAAGTAGAATACTGAACGCGATGCTGACCCTACAATAATAATGGGAATTTTGCGAGGGGACATAGTCTTAACTAATCCACAAGATATCTTCTTTTACCAATTACATCCTATTGTGTTAAACCTTCGTATTTGGTGTCGGGTACTCTAAAATTCTAAAATTATGGACAATAGTGTCAAAAAATTAGACTTATCATGGTCACAGGAAGAAACCTCGCCTTCATCTTCAATGTCCACTTACCCCGTCTATTCTAATGTTGCTAGTAAACTCCTTAATCCCTATCCTAATACCCGACCTACTAACACATCTCAAGCCGACTGCATATTCTCTACTTTCACTCCTCTCAGAGCAGATAGATTTTCCCACTAACCCTCTCGCCCCCGAGGAGATACTAGCACCTCACCCGTCTCCCCAACAACGGCAACCTCAGGAGGTACGCTATCCTATTCCCCAGGACAATATTGAAGCTTTCACTGATGATACAATTTTGGAATCATTGTCTGGTGCAGAATATGAGGGCTTCATTCGCACTGCCAATCCTTTATTAAAGGTGCTAATGCAAGTAACACCTTTTGAACCAACTCGATGGATTATGCCAGAAGTCTACTCCGAGGTCACACCAACAAAGCACCATTATGTGCCATACCCTCTATGAGCACCTCGTCTGGATTTAGAAGAATTACTTCCCTTGGCTAGAGAAGGCACATTATGGGCTAATGTGGTGCGGCATACAAAATTAGCCAATCCCCAATTGGCTGACCTGCTAGAAATAAAGATTGTCACCTTCATGATCAGCTATTGCTTTCGCAGGTGGAGAAAGGCTCACCCTGTACACATAAGAGGTAGCTATGCCACAATTCACAGATGAGGCACATCCCAAACTAGAGGATTTTGGAATACAGCCAGACTGGTGGAAAGAGTACTTAACAATTCCAGAGTACAGCCAAGTCTATATGTGCGCGCCACCAACACAGCGAGTTAACCCATTGTACATGCCCCTTAAGAGAAGATGGACTCCACTCACGTTTCAGAAGGCCAAGTGGCACGACTCCCATGTCTGTTACAACTTCCCGATCTTCATGCCAGCAACATTTTCAGACATACGAGAGAAAAGGAAGCAAATTCTTACATGGATACAAGCATGGCGACGTATCCCAGACCCAACAAGCATGGCAAGTGTTAGAGATTTTTGAAATTGTTAGTGGTCTTGATGATTGATCAACCTAAAGAACACTATGATGGCCATGACGCTCAACACCTGCAGTTCAACATGAATCAAGGCCCATCCCCAACCAAGGCATGATGCTATATTACCATCATCTAAGGTGTCTTCTGGCTTACATGCATGTCACATTCGAGGACATGGTGGACACAGGGTTCTGGCGCTCCCACGACGCAACCTTCATACGCACACTCAGGAAGCTTCAATCACGAAGGAATTTCTACCGACATGAGTTTGGTAACCAGGTCTTTAGACCTCGGTAATAGGTTCATGGAGGACAGAACCCACATCAGGAAGGGGGGGATGTGTTTGGGACATCATAGCATAGCGGAGGCTACACTCCAACCCACACACTTTGTCAATCCGTGAATGCAACCCGGTTAGCGCATAGAGGCTATCCCGAATGGGAGAAGATTAGTTAACCACACACTAATGACTTCTAGTCCTACTCAATCCTTCTTCAACAATCAAGCAATCAATCGTTGATTCCTTCTCAATCTAACATAATCAACGCATCAAGATTAGGCTACACTTAAGCACAAAAATGCAACTTATGCAAAGAATCTAACATGCAAAGAGCTATCACACAAGCCTCAACTACACATCATTTCATGCACAAGCTTCATCACATGCACTCTACAATTCACAAATCAGATTTTAGCATCAAAACATCATTAAGAAATCTAGATTAGCAAGTGTGTAGACCGCAACCTCAAATCATTGAATACGTAGAGAATAGAGAGTACAAGATTGAAGCAAGAATGGAGATGGAGAGCCTTGGGAGAGCACATGAGAAGGAGCTATGGAGCAAGCTCTCTCTATGAGCCTCTCAACCAAATGACCAAAGAGTCCCCTAGCTCTCAAATGAGCCACTTTTTATACAAAAACTCTAAAACTCCCAAAAGTTCCCATGTGGGATTATTGTCAAGCCCTCTCCCACATTCATCTACAACTTGGAACTCTTTACAAGAGCCCTAAGTGTCTTTTTTGTTGCATCCTTGCATTGATCTTCATTCGTCACGCAACACTCCCCCCTTCCTATTTTGCGCACGTCCTCGAGCGCGGTAGGAGCACGAGCTGCAAAAAAAACAATGGACACAAGTAAAGCCTTTATTGAAAAAAAGAAAAGAAAAGAAGAAAAGAAAAAACAGCAATGACAATTCCACATGTGAGCATACAAGTGAAAGGCTGATTAAAGTTTTAAAGAGTACTAAAATAGGTGAGTAAAGACTAGTCAAAGTGAGACTAAGTGGTAGATAGTGCTATGCAAAGGCAAGTGTGCTTACACACCATAGGTTATGACCGCAGTCTCAATGTCCTACAAGTATTTAATCCTAAGTGGCAAACCTACTCCTAAATATGAGCAAAGGTGATTGGAACTCTTTTTTTTTTTGATGTGTGTGTAGAAGGTGATAAAGATTAAGGTTCCATCCCAATGAGACCCAAGCATCTATCAAGGCGATAGATTCCTTGAAGGTCTTTTTCTGAAGTTTTCAGACGTTAGTGTTCACCCCATGGAAACCAAGGCATCGGCCCCAAGATGCTAAGATAACCCCAGGTCCTACCAAGCATTTCACATGGCTGTATAGACACGTCATTCACTTTGTATATATATATATTTTTTTAGGGTATATTTTCATAAATTTTTTATTAATCCTAGCACCTAGCTCATATCTAAGAGGTAGCTACCACTAGGGATAACTAATATACCTTGAAAGCATAAGAACTTGGCATACTCCAGTGGTATATATCCTACACTGTCTTTAAATAGAAATATCTTCTACTAAGTTCACTAAGAATCTAGAATTCACTCACCATATTTTAACAACTAATCAAAAACTTAAACCAGCCAACATTGTGTGAACATACAAACCATATATCCAAAAGATAAAAGCACATAAAGAACAAAAGATTAAGATTTGAATACACCTGTTGTAGTGCCCATTGATGTTGTTCGTTTGCATTGATGCATTGCTGATTTTGTGCAGATTGCTCCTCCTCGGTCTTTGTAGGCGTAGCATGTCTCCCCCCTTCCTAATTTGTGTGCACGGTAGGTGGACTGTTGGGGCGTGTTTGATGCCCTTGTTTAGCTGGGATCTCTGCAAAATTTTATTAACAAACAAGAAAAGAAAAGAAAGGAATAAAATTTGCTATTGGTGCCAATCTCACCGAGGGGAAAAAACCCAGTGGGAGAAAAGTGCCCTGGCTTGTCGATCTTATTGTGGAGTCGCTGAGCTTACCCTTGCGCTGGTGGTGGATCCGTATCCACTTCTGCTGGAAAGATGGTGTCAATTTCCTCAGGATGCAGAGACAACCCCTCACAAAAACCGGCCTCTGGAGAAGGTGGTAGAGGAAGGAGTGCTTCCTCACTAAAATATGGCATTGGTTCTATGGGAAGGTTAAGCAGACAATTTCGATTTTGGAACTGTGCAATATAGGTACTCATATTGATCCAATATTGACATGTTGAGGCTTGGGGAAGGAGGGCTTGCAAGATCGGTGGTTGCAAGTCATTTAAGCTTATATCCCTCCATTGTTATGCTTGAACCTCCTCAGGTAATCTACGTTGATTTGGTCCTCTCTCTGGTATTCTCATATTAAGAAGATTATGGCGTTGGGGTGTAATTCCCACAATTTGTTTCATTAAGCCCGTGCCATATTGTCTAAAGTAAGAGCGGCATATCCAACAAATATGTGAAGCTTCTCCTAATACGAGTCGTGCACACTCTTGACAATGTGAAAATGGGTGATGCTGTTGATAGAATAACGTGACAAAGTGATGCTCACAGCAATTTTCACCTAAGGGAGCATAGAAGTACCTAGAATGAGTTTGAAACGGAGGAGCACTATAACCCCCGCGATGATCAGGTCGAGTACTATCAGGGTCAATGCATGGTAGACATGTATCTCGCCAAATATCCATCAGGAGTTATCTGGACGTAGAACAATGAAATTTAGAACACTCATATCCATCATTACAATTCCAATAAAAAACAAGATTATCTCAAAAAGAACACATCTTCTAAAGGCATAAGGGACTACATTATTCAAACATTGATCTACCAAAGAGCTTCAATTGTAGTGTTAATGCCTTATCTTTGGTTTTAGGTATATCCTTTTTAAGAGGTGGGAGTTTTAGCAATTGTCTTGGAATTTGAGCAAGATAAGAGGATTTAGGCATTGAAGTGCTAGAATATATGCTCAAATGAGACTCAATTGAAGTTGTCTTAGGTACACAAGTTGATGGTGGAATTGTGTAACAAGGAGAAATTGGGACAACCGGTGTTTCAATACATGTTTTAGGAAGATCAACACAAGTAGATTTGTAGGTGCTATCACAGCCACTTATCCTATCTTGAAGAGTTTGTGTTGATTTCTTTTGCACCCACTGATATGGAAAATCAAGGGTGGCTTTTGGAATCTTTCTGAAACACTCTTTTACCCCTAGCAAACCATGGCATTTTGGAAGCCGAATTGCTGTTGCACCCTCATAATAGCCTTGTGCTTTAAGAACATGTTTTGTAACAATCTGAGGTTTAGGCTTGGAAAAGATGTGCTTTTTAGGAGGCTTAGCAACTTTGCTAGATGGTACAAGTTTGTACGCATCTTTGGGTAGCCAAATTGAAAATTCCTTCTTGCCTGGCCCTCTTTGAGCAGCGACTAGAGTAGTTGGAACATGCCAGCTGGCCCTCACTTGAGTACTTATCAATTATCCACATCATTTGTGTTGGAGCTTCAAGAGCAGATTTTGAAAGTGCTTTGTGTAAGGTAGAAACACCACCCTTTTTACATGATAAAGCTCATGGAGTAGCAGAGACTTCCTCTACGTGCAGTGCTGTTGTGGATGCATCCCCATAGTACAAAACATCTAGAATGTCATGTGGTTATACCATTCATATAGGAATAATGTCATAATCCATCTGAGTCACAAAATTGAATTGACTTAGGTAAAGCACATGTCGATAATGTCGCAAGGACATGACTCCATTCTAGTGGATCAATTAAATGCTCAGGGAAGGGTTGTGGAGTGTATGCCTCATCTGATACACTTCGATTACCCTTAAGTCTCCCAGTGTTGAAATCCCTACATGAGGCTCCACACATCCACCACAGATCTTCTCGCCCATCTGACAATGTAACTCTTGAGCCCTTAGATGAAGCAGAATCAAACTCATCTATTGGAGACCTTGTTACATCACGATATGAGTGATTCCTTAGGTTGACCCTTGTGATGACAGAATCATGTCGGAGGTACAAATAATTGTATCCCCAATCTTGAATCATTTTAAATTGTCGCATGAATGGTCTACCCAATATCACTTCATAGTTTGGATGTTTTCCAAAATCCACTACTGCAAAGGTGTGCTCATATTCAATTCCACATGTGGTGACCAATATGTTCCCAAGCAGCCCAAGGGGATGTTCTAAGCTTCCATCTGCTAGCTGCAAGCGCATCCTGGTACTCCTAATAGCTGGTTTGCTCCACTTTCCCAAATGGACCTTGTCACATGCCCACTCCTGCACCACTATCAAGTATTGCAGTTGAAACTACTTTTCGCACTTCTAATGGGAGGGTAGCATTTCCTTGATCGTCCTCACAAAATTTTCCTACTTTGTTGATAGGAACTGGCATAACATGCTTTGTCTCAGGGTGTATAGTACACTCATGGTGACCCTTTTGTAGCAATACCTGCTCTGACAAACATGTGGCAATATCATTCCACAACTCAGGTCGAATTTTTATCAAATCAAGCAAAGGTAAGGTACAAGCCACTGGTGCTGACAAAATAGCCTGCACGATACTTATATCCTTCTCCTTTGTCAACCTTTTATACATGGAGGGTATCCTCAAGGTTTGAGAACAGTTCTCATATTCTCCCACATATGATAGTAAGGTTTTCATTGTATGCTTACTTCTAGGAGAAGCAATTATTTGAAATTCCTCCTGGATGCTTGGGCGTCCTGGATGCTTGGGCGTCTAAAGTTGTTTTCCGTGCCCCTCGTAAAATCCACCTCAGAGAATGGAGGCGAACTAATAGAAGACATGCTCTCATTAACTTTCTCATGAACTGCGGCCCACATCTCATTTGCCATGTCCTCGTTAGCATCAATAACTTCATCATTGCATGGGAAGACAAGGCTAGGTGGTGGCATAATACCTACTTTCAATTGGGTGTCAATTGGTGCAGACCTTTCGCTATGAGCTTGTGAAATGAGCTCACTTTTCATTTCCCGACTTGATGATACTTCTGGTATGGTTTCTAATGTTGGCTTAAGAGAGGTTGGGCCCCGAGGAATAGGTTGTGGTGGTCCCTCAAGTATTGACTAAGCTTCCCTAATGAGTTGCTGATGTACAGCTAGATTGATCTTCTCCTCACGAGGGTTTGGGTATTCTTGAAGCTTCTTGGGTAGCTCAGATAAAGCTGCAATGCGACTTTTATGAGCATCAATGATGGCATCTAGAGTCTCATTAACTTTATCCACAAAAACTGAACCCCCAGAACTATCCTCGGTCGTACTAGTCTCATCTTGTTTAGCACTAGGCCCAGGTTGAGGTTGATGCTCCTCATGCACTTCTTGGGATGTACAAGTTTTATCCCTCATGTTTTGTTTAGAGGCTTCTTGAGAACTAGTGGATGCACTTTTAGTTTGCTTGTTTCGGTTCTTCTTCCTCCTAGTGGTCTTTTTTCTATTGGACTGTAGGGTCTTGTCCACTAGATTTGTCTTTGCATCCCTAGTTCGAGGTGTCTCATCAGTCTGTATTTCAGTATTTCGTGTCTGTGATCTAGTCATGACTCTAAGTGGCACGACATCCTCATTCTCAGATGAAGGTGGAGATGGAACTGCCCCTACAAGGTTGAGTGAGACCTTTGGTTGAGAGGTGCCTTCCTCATGTGGTTTCAGCAAACAATCCTTTGGGAAGTGTTCTACACAACACCCTAGACAATATCTTTCAATTGGTGGACTGTTGTACTGTTGTATTGGATCGAGATGCTTGCCTTGAGCGATGTGGACAATCACGAGCCCAATGGGGTTCTCCGCACTCGTAACAGGGGCCCATTAGTTTGGCCTCTACTTTCCTTGGCTGCCATTGACCTGAGGGGCCTGGAATCCTAGGTTGGTAGCCGCCTAGCAACATTAAAGAGTTTTGTTCCCCTGGAGTGCTGGGCTTGGGTATGCGGGACTTTCAAAGAGATTTTCCTTGGATGAATATGATGCGTATTCCTCCTCCACATAGCTTGGGTTTACCAAGTCTCTACACATATTTGAATTGTCGTAGTCCACAACCCTTACAGGAGCAGTCCCAGGAGCAGGAGGTTGAGTACCAAGAACAGGTCGTGCTTGCTCTTGTGCCATCGGTGGCTTACGTTCAAAATTAGTATACTGTTGATACATTTGTGGAGCCACTCCACCCCTTGGCTGCTCACGCTCCTGTCTCATTCTTGCAATGCGAGTACATTCCTGTGTGGTGTGGGTAAAGTTCCAAGCGCACAGGCTTGGCACCACTTCTTTGTGGGTTGGTTTGTGACTAGAGGAGAAAAGGTATTACATTCCTCTGTTTTATGGTTACCGCCACATGCTCCACAAAGATGAGGACCTGTAGGAAGTACATTCCTCATTCTCTGCTGCTGCTGCTGTTGTTGTGGCTGCATGGGTGGACGATAGGTCTATCCCAATCTCCTTAGTACTAGGTTAGCTATCTGGTCTGGATTTACTAGAGCACTAGACCCTAAACTTTGGTCATCACCCCACTGATCTCTAGGTTTCACCCCTGGGCCAGAACCATCTTGGAATTTGAAGTTATCGGTGAAATCCATAGCATCATGGCAACACTCATTGAAATTTGTATGCTTCTTTGCATAGAGATGTGTATGCAGTGTTGAATTTTTGAGTCCTTTTAAGAAGAGAGAAATTAATCGACTTTGGGTGGGCTTCTCATCTTCTGGGCAACGATTAATGTACTGCTTCATTCTATTTACACAGTCTCTAACACTCTCATTCTCGCCTTGCTTGAAAGAGTAGATGTGTGCTACCGTGTCATGTTGAATTCCCATCAAGGAAAAAGCAGCAATGAATCTCTCTTCCAAAACTCATAAAGAAGATTTGTCTGAAGCCTCTAGTGCCTGAAACCAAGCAAGGGCTTTTCCCTCAAGAGTGAGTCCAAATCCTTCAATTTGAGTATGCTTGTCAGCCACTTGCTCAGCTCGAACTGCTTGCCTAAATGCTGCTACATGGTCATATGGATCTCCCGACCCTTCATACTTCTTTACCAGTTTCTGAAGAGTTGATGGCCTTACTTGTCTTGAATACTCATCATAGGGCCTACGGCCTCTTGCTCTCAGTGGGAATTGTTCCTCTCTTTGGAAAGATGGTCCACATGCATCCAAAATTGGTGTGGGTACCCTATTACCAGCCTCACCAAACCCCTCCAAAGATCTTGTCACCCACATTTCAAGAGGTGCATTTATGGGAGGCCGAGTTAGCTCCCCTCTCCTCCGATTGTCATAGTGAGAAAGATGTTGTTGTGGTGTGACCTGTGGTCGCACATTTGGTGTCGGATAATGTCTTGGTGCTAGGGTTGGGCTACTAGCAGTGGTCCACTTGGATGTTGAAGGTCCCTCTCTAGTGAACTCTCGTAGGGGAGGGGCAACAGTTTCTCCAAGAAAGGCTGTCTCTCCTGGTTTGGCTGTATTTGTTGAGAACACTTCCATGAATAATGGTTGTCCTTTCCACGTGAGCTCCCGAATCTCTTTCCAATCTAAGGTTCGGTATTCATTGGCCCATTTATCAATTATTCGGTTCATGTGTCCTGCAAGCTTCTCAACTACCACCACCAGTGCTAGAGGAAGATCTAGCTGTGGCAATCTAGTTGTGGCATAATATCCCTCTAACGAGTCCTTATAGACCTCTTGAAGTGGGTCATCCTGTAAGACCTTTGTCACTGGAATTTGTCGTACAAACTCCCATTGGTTCTCAGCCCCCTGATCCATTTTGCTCTTGCCTTTCCTATCCCTTTCCAAATTTAGATCTACAAGAAGTAAATCATCTATGGATGGCTTTGAGGACTGGGCATTGGAGGGTCCAGGCATGTCCGGCTCAATGAGCCAGTCATCTCTAGACTCCCTTGCTCTGGAAAGTTTTGATAAGTCTAAGAACTCGGTTTTAGAGAGCTCCCCTAATTTGTCTACATTTTCTGGATGGTAGGTGACTTCGTAGCGAACACCATCTCCACCCATGTACATGTTACCCTGGTCATTGACTAGAGGTGCTCTATCAAGTTCTGAGAAAATGTCTGCGATCTTAACAAGATACCGTTGTTGTGGATCCCTAAAGATCTCAGCTCCTTGAGCATTCGTGTAGACATATTGGAGTCTCACATTGAGTGTTAACCCCATGGTGTCGGCTTCAAATGGATTAAAAGATCTTGTGGGTGTCCTATTTGGGGCTAAGGGATGACTATTTGTCGGCCCTAGATTGTCCATGGACAATGAGCTAGTTGTTCTGGAGGAAAGGGTATCGGATTGGGATTCAGAAAGGGTTTCAGCAATATCTGCCAAATTTCCTACCGATTGGGTCCTACTTTCCTACGTAGGTACTCTAGAAGGTGCCCTAGGCCCTATGTGACGTCCCGACCGCAAGTGCATAAGGTCAAATTTTTTTTGGTTTTTTATGTGTTTTTGTTTTTTTTGTTTTGTCTTTGTTTTTGTTTTTTTGTTTTTTTTTGTTTTTTATAAATATATATATATATATATATATATATATATATATATATATTACCCTACCTAACCACTAAATGCAACTAAAATGAGTATGTGTGTAACTATCTATCCTCTTTTTATTTTTTTGATTTTTTTGAACGATTTTTTTGATTTTATTTTTTTCTAATTACAAAAAAATATGAATCACGCTAAACAAAACACTAATTATGCACACAATTACAGAAATTTTAAAAAAAAATGCAAACTACTTTAATTATGCAAAATTTTACAAAAATTTAAGAAATGAAAAATGGACTCAAAATACGAAAATAAAAATTGTTTCTTTTTTTTAATATTTTTTTTAAAATTCCTTTCTTTTTTCTCTCTTTTTTCGCTTTTCTCTATTTTTTTTCTTTTTTTTCTTCTTTTTTAAAAAAATTATATATATATATATTTTTATTGGTTTGTTGTTTTTTTAATTTATTATTATTATTTTTTATTTAAAAAAATACAAAAACATGAAAAATTAATTAAAAAATAAAAAAATAAAAAATGTACTAACCTTATCCCTCGCCTCGCCGGATTCTTCGCCGGCGCGCACGTGCCTCCTTGCGGCGCCTTCTGCCAGCAGGTGCTCGTCTTCTACGGCTTCACTCCACGCTGCTGCGCCTCAACAACTCCACGCTTCTGCGCACGTCTACAGCAGCGGTTTTCGCTTCGCCGCCTTGCTACAGCTGGCCCTTCACACCTTTGCTTGCACGCTTCCTCCACGCTACGCTCTGCAGGCTGCGCCTAATGCAGACGCCCCCACAGTGCAGACACCCCCACGGTGCTCTGCCAGCTGCGCCTCCTCCAGTGTATAACCACCGCCTTCACACGGCCACTTCGAGCTGCTTCTCTGCCGCCTCTTCCTTCACTGTCGACGGGCTCACACGCCTTCTCAACTCCACTTCCTTCGCGAGCTGCAGCCTACTTCGCTGCTAGCCGCCTCCACACCGTCCACTTCTCCTGGACCTCCCCGCCCTACCTTCTTGCGGCGGCCGCTCTACAGCAGCAGCCGCCGCTTCCTTCACGAGCTGGTGCTTGGTTGCCTACAAACACCACCTTCACACGGCCGCCCGATGAAGACGCTGTCCGGCTACAACTGCTTGCTACAGCTTGACGCCTTCGCTTTCAGCCGTCTGCTCCTTCTACCAGCCACCTCCACGTCTTTTGCGCCCGCCCAAGCTACAGTCACTGTCCGGCCTCCTACAGCCTTTTTTTCTTCGCCGGCCTTCTGCAATGCCTACAGCCAGCCGACCAACAGCCACGCTTCAACGCATATATAAATATATATATTTCCTTGCTACGCCTCCAACAGTGTATATATATATATATATATATATATATATATATATTAAAAAGTCGCCTCCAAAGATCTTGTTAGATGATGGAAGGAAAGATGAGGGCCGCGTCACAAAGCTCTCCCAACCGCAACACAAAAATCACAAATGTTAGTGTTTTAGTTGATTAGTGACAAAAGGTATGCCAAAAAATACAAAAACAGAAAGCACTTAAATCTAATTAATGGCGGGATTTCTCTACCGCAATGGGGTTTTAATTTTTTTGCTTCTAATCAAAAAACAGAAAACACACAAGGCGCCCTTGAGATCACACACTCAATGCCCTTGCAAACTCTACTCTAATCTACCCTAATCCACGATTTTGCAATCAATGGAGCACTTAGTAAGAAGTAATGGTTAACACCCTTCACTAACTTAGGTGTGCGTTCCCCGGCAGCGGCGCCATTGTTTGGGACATCATAGCATAGCGGAGGCTACACTCCAACCCACACACTTTGTCAATCCGTGAATGCAACCTGGTTAGCGCATAGAGGCTATCCCGAATGGGAGAAGATTAGTTAACCACACACTAATGACTTCTAGTCCTACTCAATCCTTCTTCAACAATCAAGCAATCAATCGTTGATTCCTTCTCAATCTAACATAATCAACGCATCAAGATTAGGCTACACTTAAGCACAAAAATGCAACTTATGCAAAGAATCTAACATGCAAAGAGCTATCACACAAGCCTCAACTACACATCATTTCATGCACAAGCTTCATCACATGCACTCTACAATTCACAAATCAGATTTTAGCATCAAAACATCATTAAGAAATCTAGATTAGCAAGTGTGTAGACCGCAACCTCAAATCATTGAATACGTAGAGAATAGAGAGTACAAGATTGAAGCAAGAATGGAGATGGAGAGCCTTGGGAGAGCCTTGAGATGGAGAGCCTTGGGAGAGCACATGAGAAGGAGCTATGGAGCAAGCTCTCTCTATGAGCCTCTCAACCAAATGACCAAAGAGTCCCCTAGCTCTCAAATGAGCCACTTTTTACACAAAAACTCTAAAACTCCCAAAAGTTCCCATGTGGGATTATTGTCAAGCCCTCTCCCACATTCATCTACAACTTGGAACTCTTTACAAGAGCCCTAAGTGTCTTTTTTGTTGCATCCTTGCGTCATGCAACAGGATGTTAATCCCATTTTGGATTAACAAGCATGCTCCTCCAATTGAGGACATTAATAAGTGTTATGAAATGGCACTATAAAAGTTGTACATTATGAGATATTGGCCACCCAAGGCCTAGTTAAGTAAGTTTTGGCCACCCAAGTGTGAATAAGGGCCAACTGTATATAAGGCATTTTCTCAATGAAAAGACACAATCCCCCTTTGTGCTATATAGAGAGCTCTTCTTTGTGTCTTGAGAGAGATTGAGAGAGAGAGCATTCTAGCATTGTGCCTCTTCTATGCTTGTGTGGGAGAGTGAGAGAGAGTGATTACCTTATGCGATGGTGTGAGCGACTCTACGGTGACAGTGTGGAGGTGGAGCTTAACAAGTGAGCTTGGAGTTCTCAAAGGACTCAAGTTCGAAGTATTAGTAAGTGCCCTACGACGGTTGTGATCTATTGCTCATCCTTTAGGTGAATGCATTGAGTTCCCTCTTGGAGGTGTGGTAGCCCATAACATATGGGAAGCATCCGCGACTCAGCTTTCCCATTTGGGCGACCTCTCACATGAAGTAGGTCGTGGGCACCACACAATCCACAATTTCATGAAGAATACCCACAAGGTTGAGCACAAATTTCTCTACTACACCGAACCTTGCTATTGGTAGCGGGCTGAGCAGACCCAGCTATTGTCACCCACCTGGAGCAAATAGGGCTCGACAACTTGCCCACCTTGCAGGCAGCCAGCCCTAGGGGCCCGACCTCCTTAAATGCTTATACTTCATGGAAACTTATGATGCCAACCATGCCATAGGACAGGTTCTAGACAATGAAGGCAATCCACAAATTGTCCACCTAAGCTTTGATCTCTTTCGAGATGCCCTCCATCTTCTCTGAATCAAGCAACCATATGTTAGGTACAACAATGCCATGCACCACATGTGTGATGCCTACTAGGGACCAACAACTAAAGATGGAATGGAGTGGCAACATCTCTCACCTCAAACGTGTTACGCCAGCCAGGGCCTTGACTTTCCCTCTCAACATAAGCTAGACTGATAGGTTCAACAAATGTAACCGTCCATATCACCAGGGTGTCCCCCAAGGAAAGCTCGCAGCATCCTCTCTCCTAACCAAGGCCATCTATCATGCTACAAGCTGGGAGAAACTACCACAACCTATCCACATACAAAGCACAACCACCATCTTGCCCCCTATCCCGGACCCTAGACCCTCTCAAACCTCTATTGGGAGGATCCTCAACAAAGGAATTTTGAAAAACTCAAGGTGACCGTAGCCCCATTATTTTATATGGAGAAGCCCATTATTTTATTTCAGGCTATTTTATTTGGATGCACCTTTTATTTATATCATCTACCATAATTAATCAAGCTATGTACACTGGTATGATGTCTACCGGGATTAATATGTTTAATCAACTATGTGCGCTGGTATGATATGGTTAAGTGGGGAGGCCATAGGGACAATTTTAATGCAAAGGGGATGCCCTATTGCATTTGAAAGAAAAAAGCTTGACTACACCCCAACGTAACTACTCGACCTATGAGAGCAAGAGTTACTAGCTATTATTCATGCTTTAAAAAAGTGGTGACATTATTTGTAAGGTACTACTTTTAAGGTCCGGATGGACCATGAAAGTCTGAAATGGTTTTCTAGTCAAAATGAATTGAAAGGTAGAAAAGCTTGTTGGGCGAAGATCCTACAAGAGTTTAACTTGTAGCTTCGTTACCAAAGAGGTAAATTTAGCGTAGTGGCAGATGCAATAAGTTGCACACCGATGGTGAATGAGTTGAGTTTCACCACAATAAAGAGTAAATTCTTGGATTCACTATGTGGTATTGTGAGCACGATCCAACCTTTTCAAAGGTATGGCTTACTGTATACACTTGTCACTCAACAGCCTACACCTTCCTCATTTGGAAGGAGTGCTAATCTGGAGCAATGAGCCAAGGTTTGATGAGAAGGAGAGCAAGAACTAATCTAGAGAGACTAGGCGAGTCTCTTGGGTCATGTATTGAGCCGAAGAGATCGAGGGTAGACCCTTCACACAACCACTTGACATTGGTTCACTTGGGGGTGATAAGGTTCATCAAGTCACGATAGCCCGACGAGTGCTAGTCATCCCGGGATATAGAAGACCTATGCACTAGTTAAAAGACAGTTTTGTTGGTCAAGTTTGTATAAGGACGTCCAAGACTTTATGTTGAAATGAAAAAAGTGTCAAGTCAATAAACATGACCGCCTCAAGGTTGGAGGTTTGCTACATCCATTGGATATTCCCAAAGGGAAATGGGAGAGTATTTCCATGGATTTTATCACTAGTTTACCTATAAAATGACTCAAGGGAATGATTCGGGTTCTTATTGAAAGTCACGATAGCCCGAGTGCTAGTCATCCCGGGATATAGAAGACCTATGCACTACTTAAAAGACAGTTTTATTGGTCAAGTTTGTATAAGGGCGTCCAAGACTTTATGCTGAAATGAAAAAAGTGTCAAGTCAATAAACATGAGCGCCTCAAGGTTGGAGGTTTGCTACATCCATTGGATATTCCCAAAGGGAAATGGGAGAGTATTTCCATGGATTTTATCACTAGTTTACCTATAAAACGACTCGAGGGAATGATTTGGTTTGGGTAGTGGTTGATAGATTGACCAAAATGGTCAAACTTATACGTAGCAAAAAGGAGGTGAAAATCATGAGTTAGCTAGGTTGTTTATCGAACATCTCTACAAGCTATATGGCTTGCCTGCTCGTCTCGCAAATATAGTTTCTGATAGTAGAGATAGAAAGTTTGATAGTCACTTTTGGAGGGAAGTCTTCAAAAAATTTGGACACTACTCTAAGTATGAGTATGGTTGACCATCTACACTCTAATGGTCAGGCTGAGAGAGTCAGCCAAGTGTTAAGAGGACACGCTTCAAGCATATGTCAATAAAAAGCAATCCAATTAGGAGGAGTACCCACATTTGGAGGTTGCTTATAATAGCTCGAAACATTCAGCGAGACTGGATTTAGTCATTCATGTTAAATGTTTGGTTTTCAGCTAAGATCTCTTGTGGTCGTAGGGCTACAAAAGAAGAAGAGTCAATCTATCAAGGATTTCCTTGAAGACATACAAGATATGCTAAAAGCAATAAGAGATAGCATTCGTAGTGCACAAGGTCATGTAAAAACGAATGCTGACAAAAGAGCCATAGAGAAATGACCTTTGAACAGGGTGACTTTGTTTTCTTGAAAGTGCCTGCAAAGTCGGAGACTCTCAAGACATGAAAGTGTCAAAAGCTTTCTCCTAGATACTGCGGTCTGTTTAAAATCCTTAAGAAGATTGGTAGCGTAGCATACAAACTTGAGTTGTTGTGGGAGAGCTCTTAAGTACATTGTGTTTCTCATGTCATTAGACTCTGAAAAGCGTTGACCATAAGGAGAACGTAGTTACTCCTAACGTTTTGGTGGAACTTGTTGAACCACCATCTCTTCCACATGAACCTGAGAAGATTCTCAAATTTAGGGAACGGAAGATGATGCATACTGTGTACTGAGAGGCACTTGTTAAGTGGACGGATAGAGAGGATGAAGCATCCACATGGGAAAGCTTGAGTACGCTTTTACCAAGAACTATCTAGAGTTTTTTTTTTGGACGAAAACTCTTCTTAAGGGGTAGGTAATGTCACATAGCGTGTAACACACGTAAGGCTTGACTGGGCTTCAAGTATGCATGCCTGAGTGTAGGCATTGAGTAAGTCCGGTGTTCAAGCGTCTAGGGTCAGAGTACCGCGGGGCGATCGAGCTAGTGTGGGCAGGCAAGTCACTACATATAGCTCGGTGGGATGGGGGTGGGAAGTGAACATGAGCCTTGCCTTCTCCATCTCCATGTAGTCGAAGTGTATCCTATGCGTGTTTGGAGTGACAGGGGTGTCACACCAACTCTGTCATTGGCCCAATTCTTAGATATTTGTGCCCTAGGTATGCTTATTTCACAAAATGGATGTACGTGAGCTAAGTTCATACAAAAAGGACATTAGCATGTACATGTGCGCCTAGAGGCATGAACCTACAAAAGTGAACCTAGATACATAAATCTGCAGATATGAGCCCAAAGATATGAACCTAGACACATGAACACGCAAACATAAACCTATAGATGTGAACCTAGATACGTGAACCTAGCTACATAAGCCTGAAAACGTGAATCTAGATATGTGATTCTATAGACATGAGCTCACATGTGAACGTGCAAACATAAACCTAGATATATTAACCTATAGATGTGAGCCCAGAGACATGAACCTGGACATGTGAGCCTAGAGACATGAGTCTGGAGGCATAAACCTGTTTACATGGCTAGAGACGAGAATCGAGAGGCATAAACTAGCCTATGGCATAAACCTACCTGCGTACGTGAGCCTAGAGATGTGAATTTAGAGGCATAAACCTACGTACGTGACCTTAGAGACGTGAATCTAGAGGCATAAACCTATAACATGAACCTGGATACGGGAACCTATAGATGTGAGCCTACATACATGAGCTTGTAGATGTGAGCTTGTAGACATGAGAGTCTAGAGGCATGAACTTACATATGTGAGCGTGGATACATGAGCTTGCATACATAAGTTTAGAGGCGTGAGCTTGAACATGTGAGCCTACACATGTAGATGTGAGCTTGTAGACATGAGAGTCTAGAGGCATGAACTTACATATGTGAGCGTGGATACATGAGCTTGCATACATAAGTTTAGAGGCGTGAGCTTGAACATGTGAGCCTACACATGTGATCATATAGACATGAGCTTAGCAGCAAAAAAAGAAAACATATCTAAAACCATTTTTAGACCTGCACACTAGAAGTACCAAAGACCTTTGATGTGAACCCGATCTCAATTAATTATTGGACACGATAATACAATTAATTGTAGCACATCAAACCACACTTCCTCAAACCCATCGAGCTTTCGATCCCAGCAAATGACTTGGAAGAGTGCTCCCTTGCTAAGAAGGCTAGACTCCTTCAGATCCACCTCAAAACTAACATTTATTGATACAAATCTTCAATTAGGATGCTTGACTATGATGTTTGTTCCACTTGACTATGATGTTTGTTCCACTTGTTCTGAAGCAAAGGGCACAAAACCGAACAGAAGCTAGGGTACCCAACCTATCTTCCTCCCTTCCTCCCTTCCTTGTTCATCATCATCCACCTTGCCATAGAAGAGGGCTAATTGCATTCCCTATTTTCTAATGCTTTTTTAAACACTTAGTTGAAAATAAAGCCGCTTTTTTTGCCACTTTAATATAAATTCTTTTTTCATCGATAACTTGAGTGCGCTTTATATCAGTTGTTGGGAGAATGTTTGAACATTTTGACACATATTTTTGTAAACAACGAAGACCATGTATGGGTCATCTGATTTGTACCTATGCTTCCTTTGCTCACAACCCACATGGGTGGAAGCCTGAGTGTGGAGTTGGTGAGAAGCCATTGAATTTTTGTCCCACCAGGCGATAGGAGCACAAGCCAGATTTGTGAAAGACAACACTATTTTGATGGAACTAAGCTGGCTCCTGGCAACCAACTTCAGAAAGATATGGCACATGACCAACATTGGCAGAGCACTCAGATGTGGGATGCTTTGAGCTTGGAAGAGGTTGTAAATCTAGAGGTATCGTGAACAATCCTTCTTGCGTAATCCTTTGCACAAAAGAGAATAACAGTCTTTGACTAAGTTCTAGGATGTGTCCCATCTCTGCTATGTTTTGTTGTTTCCTTAAGCTTTTTGAAATCTGAAAAGTAAAGCTAAAAATGAGAATCTTGCAAATCTTGCTAATCGCATATGAGTGCGGTGCTAAAGAAGGAGTTTGAGAGTCCCTAATGGCCTCTAGTGTGTGTGAATTTATAGGTATTCTTTTTTTTTTTGGAGGAAAATTATGTCCGAAATTCTCAAACGTGAGGGGTTCAAACTCTTAACCGGGGTTAAGAGTCCTATTTCTCACTCTAGGTTTGCGTTACAAGGGTCTGCTGATGCTTTCTCTGTGTTACCCACTTCCTCTCTGTCGGCAGAACAGGGCCGTCTCTCTCTAATTTGTGTAAGATCCGAGCTGCTTCAATTACAGGAGAATCAGGGTTTATGATTTCAATGGCTCCCGTTTCTCTGAGCATTTTCACACCGTGGCCGCCTCCGGGGGTCCTCTCTGGAATTCTGTCCTATGGAAATGAATCCACATTGGGGAATTGAGGTTTTCTCAGCTGTACAGATTGTACATGAAGGCATTCAGGACCATGGTTTGCAGTTGAAAAAGCAAGGGTCAAAATTGCAGCAGGTAATGGGTTTAAGGATTTTCATTTGAAGTTAAGAATGGAGGATTCAAACGAAGCAAGCTACCACGTTGAGAATTCCGTGGGCACCCTTGTTTGGGTCCGGAGGAGAAATGGGTCCTGGTGGCCCGGACGAGTTCTGGCTGCCCACGAGCTGCCGCGTTCACATTTGCTTTGCCCCAAATCAGGCACTCCTGTAAAACTCCTAGGGAAAGAGGATGCCAGTGTGTGAGTCTCCATCACATTTTCTCTGCTGCAGTATTTTCCACTTTTCTTTCCTGTATAAATTCACGTTTTGAAAATCAAGGCCTAGAATTGTGTTTGTTTTCTGTTTTTTAAGAATGAAGGGTTGTCAAATAGGAGCCTTGTTGGATAACTTTTCCAGAGAAGAGATGGCTATGGTGTATTCTATCAACAAGTAATGAAGAATTGTTTCATATCTTTATTATTCTTTTTTAGAAAAGGGTTGCCAAATAGCAACCTTTTTCATTTATAAATTTGCTTGAAGAAGGATGGGCATGGTGGTGTGATGACCTAATTTTCATATTAATAAGGCATTGTTTGGGGGCAGGCTTCATGTAGCATGTGCTTAGTTGATTGGCTGTTTTTGCAGTCATCTTGAAGGCAGACCCTGCAGTGTGAACTTGTAGGCAATCTGGCTCTTTGTTGCTCCATGTTTTAGAGGGTTCTAGCAGCAAGATATCCTTGAGGAATGGTGTTCTTCAACTAGACCCCTTTGCTAATCAATGTTTTTTTGCATGCTTTGCTTATGTTTATAGTCACAATGATACACCCTTATTCTTATTCTTTCCCTCTTTCTCCAATGTGTGGATTGAGGATTCTAATGTTGCTCTTGAGTGGATGCTTTCTTCCTTGCTATCCCTTTGCCTGACCTCTATGCTAGTATGTGTCATGTTTTGATTACATTTGCCAGCCATTTTATGCTGTTGGATACAATTCTAGTATGTGTCATGTTTTGATATCATTTGCCAGCCATTGCTGTGAAATTTGTGTTAATTTGTTTGCAGGGATTGGTACAACATTGGAAAGTCCAGGCGCATAAAGGCTTTCCGCTGTGGAGAGTTTGATGCCTGCATTGAGAAAGCGAGGTCTTCAGGTAACATAGTGTTGAAGAAGAGAGAAAAGTACGCTCGGAGAGAAGATGCAATTCTGCATGCACTGGAGCTGGAAAAGAAGCAAGCCGAGGAAAGGCATCTGTTGGGAGGTTCTACTGCAGCTGGGGCTTTAAGAGGGCTCTCAAATTTTTCCAATGATGCAGCTCCGAATGATGAAGTAGGAAGGCGTAGCCACCACCTGGACTGTATGGAAATCAAGCTACCTTTAGAGGTGACTAGGCCGGCTATGTTGACCTCTCAAGCATCTCACCGGTTGGGTTTGAATGGTGTTTCAACTTCTAAGAGGATCAAAATGGCAGCTGATTCAGAGTGGGAAGATGATGCCCCAACAGCCATCCCACGCATGCGAGATCTGCAAGACTTTGGATTACGGATAGCTGCTTCAAAAGGAAGAAGGGTGATTTGTGAGAGTGCATGCAAAAATATTTCAAAGGCACCTTTTGCAGAAGATGGAACGAAGAAGATAGAGAGCTGCATCACGAGAAATACTAGTGGTGCATGTCTGGCGCCCAGCATTACAAAGGCATCATCAGTTGCTACTCAAAAGAGAAAAAAGCATCAGGTGAGTTCTTCCACAGACGAAAGCTCTTACAAGAGGCGGGACCGGCGGAGGCCCCTGACTGAAGTCCTGCAAAAAAGCAGTACTAAACTTGCAGATGTGGGCTTTAAGGGTATCATCCCACTTCCATCCAATGTAAGTGGTCACATGCTTATGTATCGGAGTGATCGAACAGAGGCGACCTCATCTCAAGAACCATTTCAGCAGTCAGCAGTTGATTTGAAACCTCAATCAGAGCAGAAAGGGTTTGAGTTGCAGCAGACTTCCGGTCGATTGGGCTATGGATTTAAGCAAGAAAAGCATGGGTCTTTACCGGTCTCAGAGAAAGCCTGTTCTAGTTTTTCTAGTTATTTAATGCCAAAGTGCTGTGATGGTAATAGGTGGCCCTCATGTGTAGGCACTCAGATGGATTCAGGTCTGCTGATAGGGTCAACATTTGTGGACTCCTCTCATGGAGGAACTCCTGCATCTGTCTTTTCTGGGCCAACTTACACGGGTTCTGCAACTAGTGTGAATGCCACCAACTTTGACAAATCAGGTACCATTTTAATGGTTAAACATTTTATGGTGTTTGTTTCTTTGTATGCGTGTGTCTCAGATTATGTAGTTTGGGCTTTGTATTTTGACAACTTAACCTATGAGTTTTTCCTCGGGCTTGCCAGGTCAGACTGCCACCAAGAGGGTGACATGGGTCTCAAAGTGCCAGTCGAATCTGTCAGAGAGTGCCATCATAAGCCATGCATCATCTTTTGGCTCTTCTCATATTGAAGGACTGGAGATGTATTGGTCATCATTGAAAGCAAACGGGATAGATGATAACGACAAATCTTTGCTTCCTTCTGAAATTAATGTGAATGCAGACTTGATGAAAGCATCTGAAAGGTCGTTGCAACAAGATATCTCCGATGTTACTGAGAAAAGTAAAACACGTTTGGTCGGGGAGGATGAGGTGGAGTCCTTTCAGACTGCCCAAGGTGAGGCAATCAAGGCACTGCCCTGTTTATTTGTTTCACTTCTAGAAACTATGAGATGGAAAGATATTTACAGGAACTGATCCTTTTTAGTAAACACTCTTCCACTGTGGACACTCCATGGTGCTGATGTTAAGGTCGTGTGTGGTGGTAATCAGCACCTTGTCGCTTGTTGGTCCCCTGCGTAGGACCCTTGCATGGGACCAGAAAAAAGGCACGGGTGTGGTATTTAAGTGCGGGATTCCTGCAAAGATCTGAGTGTGCCAGTCTGTGTCTGATTTTATAACAAAGGTTGTCTCGAAACTCTGCATCTTAAGTGGATTAATAGAGGATAAATTGCACGGTAAACCACACTTGTCATGGATCACAGCATGCATCTCAGGAATTGCCTGCTTGACTTTGGAGAATGTCCTTTATCTTGTTAGAAGTCATCTCTTGTCTGTATATTTACACCAGGGCCTCTGTTGTGGGTGTGCCCACCTGGATTAGGTGTTTTCTCATTTTTCCCCACTCTCCATATTTTTTCCTATTTTTACCTGGTGTGGGAGGCTGGTTTTTGGCTCCTAGCTGATCTAGATGGTGGCTCTGCCTCCAGGTAGTTGTCTGTTTGCTGGCCGACGTGGTCTACCTGCTGGACGACTCCACACGCGTGAGGGCTGTCCATCTAGGGCTGGCCGACTGGAGCTGATGCTGGTCGTGGGAATAGCAGGCTGTCGGCTGTCCCTACTGCAGGCCGACTGCACTTATGGGGCCATATAAAATGGACCCATGGCTCCCCATTCATTGTATCATAGATTCGGGATTTTCTTGTGTATATAGAGCAGAGTTACACGCCTCTCTCTCTCCTTCTTCGTTGCTATATTTTTTTTGCAGTGCACTTGCTCTTGTATTCTCAAATTTTGTCATCATCTCCGTTGGATATTCTGACATGGTATCAGAGCTCTAGGCTCTTGATAGATCTTGGGAATTGTGTGAGCAAGAGGGGGACTGTTGTGTTGTTGATTGGTGGACTGTTTTGGACTGTTCGGGAAGAGGAGAGGAAGGCGGGTTGATTTGCTGGACAGCCACTTGCAGGTTTAAGTTTTTTTTTTTCCCACCCACCCACCCACTCTTTTCAGCTACATCCCCGCAATGGCAGATTTACTTGAGATGGCTGAGAAGCATGTGAAGATCCGGACACTCCCCACGTTCCCAGTGGACCGTCAGTTGGACGGGAATAACTACGGCATCTAGAAGGTAATGATGGAATCTGTTCTAGAGTCTTATGACCTTGCTGATTTCAGTGTTGTTGGGGTTCCATGGCCGGAGGTAGAGGAAGGGGAGTTACCCTCGATTCGGAAGGACCGCGAGGCATAGGCATAGTTGTGGGATCGTGTCAATGCCAGGGTCCGTTCATTCATCTTCCTCAACTGCACACCGCAGGTAATCAATCATATAAAGCATATGACGTTGGCCAGAGGTATATGGCAGCATTTGGCTTCTCTCTATAACAGGGTATCGCCCATGAAGAGGATTTCCTTGGAAGTACAGATGTGGGTTATGAACCCTGCAAAGTCATCGACGATGCGGGAGCACATTAACAAGCTGCAGGCTCTTCAACAGGAAGTTCTTCAGGTTGGAAAGGAGATATCATCGGAGGATATGACCATTACATTGCTGTCGCATTTGCCCCCTCAGTACTCAGCTCTCTACTCTTCTTTGATTACCAGTGGCAAGCTCAACACCATCACATGGGAGGAGCTTGTGCCCATGGTCTTGGACCAGGAGGAAAGATTCACGAACCCTCCATAGGGTGGAGGTTCGGAGGTCTTAACTGGCCAACGGTCGAAAGGCCGGAATAACACCAAGGGCAAAGGGAAGGCTTCATCGGAGAAGTCTTATGAGAAGAAGCTTGACACAGACCGAGAGAAACTGAAGGCCGAGAGGTCTTGCAATGATTGTGGCGAGAAAGGCCACTATTGTCCTAAGCGGACTGGGAAGAGTGCTGATTCTTCAGCTTCAGCTGCAAAGACTCTAGCCTTTGTGCACTTAGAGATGATGGACTTAGATGCTTCATCTTCTTCGAGCAAGGAGGCACTTGGCTTCACCGCAAAGGATACTCGGGAGTGGATTCTTGACAGTGGTGCTTTCAGGCACATGACTCCTTCCCGTGACTTCTTTTTGGATCTGAAACGGTAGTCAGTAGAATGGTATCTAAAAACTCTCCGCACTCTCCTCATTGACAGGTTCTCAGGTTGGTGACTTGTGGCACTTTCGGTTTGGCCACTTAAATGTGGATGCGCTCGAAACCATTGGAGTTGGTTCACATTGACTTGTGTGGACCTATGCAGACACCATCCTTGGGAGGATCTCTATATTTCATGCTGCTGCTTGATGATTGTTCCAGATTCACATGGGTCTATTTTCTTTCTCAGAAGGACCAAGCTTTTGCTCAGTTCAAGGATTGGCATGTGATGGTGGAGAAAGAGTCTGGATTGCAGGTAAAGACTATAAGGGCTAACAAAGGAGGTGAATTCTCTTCAAATGCTTTCATCAGATTTTGTGCAGATCATGGCATCAAGAGGGAACTGGCCAATACAGGTTCGCCTTCAGAGAATGGAGTGGTAGAACGCAAGAATAAGACTGTGGTGGAGATGGCGAGGATGATGCTGGAGCATCGTGATCTTCCTCGTCCACTTTGGGGAGAGGTTGTGGCTACGGCTGTCCATATTCTCAACCGGTCTCCGACGACTTCAGTACCTAACATGACTCCCTTTGAGGCATACTTTGGCAGGAAACCTGATGTCTTCCACTTCCGTGTGTTTGGGAGCGATGCGTACGTACATATTCCGAAGAAGCAGAGGGGGAAGCTCGACTCCAAGTCCCAAAAGCTTATATTTGTGGGATATAACTCTCTTTCCAACGGATAGAGATTGTTTGATCCAGAGAGGAACGAGATTGTTGTCAGCAGGGATGTGGTCTTTGATTAGCATGTTCCGGTTTCCACTGTTGATGAGCCGCCACTTCTTGGAGACCGAGAGAATTCTGATGATGATTCCCAGTCCATTGTTCCAGCTGGACAACCACAGTCAATTTAGGAGGTTGAGCCCGCAGCTGGAGTTGAGCCCCCGCAGCAGCAGGAGGCTCCACGTTCTGTTTGAGTACCTAGGTGGTTAGTAGACACCCTTCGGGAGTTAGGTGTCATGGAGCTTCCCTCCGAATGGACCACAGAGGACGGACCTCGAAGATCGCATAGAGTCCGTGACAAAAGTCATTCAGCGGAGTTTTTATAGGTAAACTATGCTTTGATGGCTTGTATCATGCGGGACAAAGAGCCCACTTTCGTAAAGGAAGCCCTTGCACAGGATACTTGGAGAAAAGCCATGCAGGTGGAATTGGATGCCATTGAGAAGAACAACACTTGGGAGTAAATTCCGAGGCTGTCAAAACGGTCAGCCATTGGTGTCAAATGGTCTTTAAGACCAAATATGCGTCAGATGGGTCGGTGGACAAACACAAAGCCAGGCTCGTGGCTAAGGGTTATGCTTAGCGGTCAGGCATAGACTATGAGGATACCTTTGCACATCGATAGCGAGGATGACCACAATTCGGACCGTTCTTACCCTTGCTTCTTCTCAGAGGTGGCCTGTGTATCAGATGGATGTCAAATCTGCGTTCCTTAATGGTGACCTGTAGGAGGAGGTGTATGTTGAGCAGTCTCCAAGCTTTGTGGTTCCAGGATCATAAGGGATGGTTTATAGGTTACGAAAGGCCTTGTATGGTCTTAAACAGGCTCCCAGGGCTTGGAATCAGAAGATTGATTTCTTCTTTCTCCGGATTGGATTTCAGAGATCGGTTGCAGATCCCAACCTGTAGTCTGCCTTGTCAAAGGAGTTTGAGATGATTGCTTACTCCACTTCTTCTTGGGATTGGAGATCTGGCAGACCTAGAGGGTGTTTTTTGTCTCTCAGTAGCGGTATGTTCATGAGTTGCTTGAGGCCTTTGGGATGGAGAACTGCAAGCCTATTACGTCGCCGATGGACCCGAACACAAAGTTGACAATGAATGATCCTTGTGAGCCAGTTGATGCCTCTCAGTATCGGACGCTGGTTGGTTCATTGATCTGGTTGCCGAATACCAGATTGGACGGGAGCTTCCTGATGAGGCTGTTGAGCTCATGTTTGCAGAGGACTCTTTGGGAGGTAGCATTGTGTATCTTGTGGTTTTTGCAGCATGCGAAGGATCTTGGACTCTTTTACACAGGAGGGGGATTGATGGATGGAGTCCGACTCCAAGGTTGGAGTGACTCAGATTGGGGAGGAGATCCAGACACGAGGAGATCTACTTCAGGTTACAGTTTTACCCTTGGCTTAGGAGCAGTTTCTTGGAGCAGTAAGAGGCAGCCAACTATTGCCTTATCATCGCGACAGAGGCAGAGTACTGGGGTGCTTGTGGTGCTGCTTGCGAGGTTGTGTGGCTGCGGAGGTTGCTTGGCGAGATTGGGTTTCCACAAACGGAGCCCACAGTCATCCAGTGCGATAACCAGAGCTGTATGGCTATTGCTCGGAACCTGGTCTTCCATGCTCGGGCCAAGCACATAGAGATACAATATCACTTTGTACGTGAGAAGATCTTGGCTAGTGACATCTTGCTACTTTATTGTTCGACGGAGGACAATGTGGCGGACCTCTTCACGAAGTCTCTACCTCAGGCTATGCTCCGGTGGCACTCCAGCTCCTTGGGGTTGGTTCCACATCCAAGAGCTAAGAGGGGGTGTTAGAAGTCATCTCATGTCTGTATATTTACACCAGGGCCTTTGTTGTGGGTGTGCCCTCCCGGATTAGGTGTTTTCTCATTTTTCCCCACTCCCCATATTTTTCCCTATTTTTTCCTATTTTTACCTGGTGTGGGAGGCTGGTTTTTGGCTCCTGGCTGATCCATAATGGTGGCCGACTGAGTCTTCTGGCTCCAGGTAGTTGTCTGTTGCTAGCGGACGTGGTCTACCTGCTGGCTGACTCCACACGTGTGAGGGCTGTCCATCTGGGGCTGGCCAACTGGAGCTGATGGTGGTCGTGGGACTTCAGCATGCTGTCGGCTGTCCCTACTTCAGGCCGACTGCACTTATGGGGCCATATAAAATGGCCCCATGACCCCCCATTCATTGTATCATAGATTCGGGATTTTCTTGTGTATATAGAGCGGAGTTACACGCCTCTCTCTCTCTACAGTGGGTTAGGAGGTCAGTACCCACCTTTACATATGGTCAGGAGACAATGGAGTGAAACGGGAGGCGGACGCGTGTATTGGAATCGTATAAATGTGAACAAGATTCTGAGCGCTTAACACTTAAGCAATACAACCACAAAGCTGAAAATGATAGTACACCACATAAAGGGGCCGATGATAGGCTGACCCCCCCCCCCCCCCCTTTAGGTTATATTACCAAAAGAGTCTGCAAAGTACAAGATTACGGGTGCCTGGGGATTCACCACCAGCCTGCACCTGATTCTTCCAAATACATCATGAATGAATACATTTCAAACAAGAGAATCTGTAGGTACATCCGCCCTACACACAGGTACATCCGCCCTGCACAAGCCTCTTCACAGGTACATCCGCCCTGCACAAGAGTATCACAATCCTCACAGGTACTCCGCCCTGCGCACAAGATGTAAATGGATCTTTAGGCCCTGTTCCCACGCGAGAAACTGATCCAGAAACTTGTGTTCTCCGCGAGCAAGTGTCCCCAATGCTTGCCCTAAGCACCTGTTACACCAGGAATCCTTGAGACACATCCATGCTCACATATTCCATTGCTGTCCAGCCTGTTTTGTGCAATAACCAGTCCAAAACAGCAACTTTCTATCGCGAGAAATCCACCTATAAAGGGTCCTACAGCCCTGTGGAGGTCCCTAGAGCTGTCCTGTACTGTCCAAGTTGACTTTGGACACCTGTAACCAGCCCAAAACTTGCAATAACCAGAAATTGCAGGTCTGAAATTTACCAACCAGCCCTTTAGAAGAGTGTGGGGATCATTATCCAAGCTTGTGTGAGTCCGGGAAGCAAGCAACCAGCCCTGTAGCAACTCCCAAAGCTTCAACCAGCTCTCCAATGTGTTGAGTTCTGAATAAAACAGCCCAAAAGGCCTCTTGAAGGAGGCGCCTTTCTCCAGTGCCACCTAAGGGGCTTGGTGGGTACACATTCAGGTTGACAAGTGTCCCCATAAGGTGTCCAGGTAGGTGTCCAGCCCATAGTGCTCCATTTGTCCTGTTTGTATAAGTTTAGGTCCAACCAAATGGAAAATGGCCATAAGCTGTCCGGACTTCATTAATTTTGGTCCAACCAAATGCGAACGCATTATAAGTTGTCCGGCCACTTATTAATGAGTGTGGACCTACAAACCAATAAACTTTAGTAGTAAATGAAATAAACTGTAAATTGAGTGTGGACGCACTTACCACCTGCAAAACCCATAAGCCCACAGTTTTAGGCCCAAACAGGAGTGCACACACGTGTCCACAAGGTGCCCGGGCGTCCCCGGTCCCTCGGACTTCACAAGCCAAAATAACAAGCATTGTCCAGGCAGCAAGACAATGTCACACAAAGTAAAATAAAGTTATGGCATGCATCATTTATGCATTGTGCACATGTAAACTTGGAGAACCACCTATCATCATTCTTGTACTTGAAAATATTCCGCCTGCCATCATAACACACCATGTGTGCATGGCCGGAATCCACACGGGCACCGCCCGAAAGTCCACAAATGTCCTGCCATGTCCTTGGACTCATATGCATCCACTCATATGATCCAAACATCCTAGCCATATGATCTGGCTTTATTGTCTTGTGCACGGGAATGAAATGTGCCTGCTTGCTAAACCTGTCAATAATGGTCCAAATAGCATCATTTCCCTGTGGCGTCCTTGGCAAATCCATAATGAAATCCATAGCAATGCTTTCCCATGGTTCATTTGGTATAGGCAAAGGTTGAAGCAATCCAGGTGCTTTATGTCGGTCAAACTTGACCTTTTGACATACCATACATTCACGTACATATGCTTCAATATCCTTGCGAATATGTGGCCAAAAGAAATACCTCTCCAAAGCTTGTGCTGTGGCCAAAATGCCTCTATGACCTGCATCTGGAGGAGCATGGCACTCATCCATAACCTTATGGCGAAGGTTCTTTACCACACACATACGATTTTGCATCATGAGATATCCATCTCTTATGATATAAGATGGGACAGCAATACCCTCTTGCAAATCAGCCCATACATGTGCAAAATCCTCATCCATATGATAAGTATTACGCATATCCGATAAGTCCTCATGGTATGCAACTGTAATAGCATGAACCTGTGGTCGTCTAGATAAGGCATCTGCCACCACATTCTTTTTCCCTGGAGTGTGTAAAATCTGAAAATGAAACATTGAGAGAAAATTTGCCCATCTCATATGCTTCTCTGAGAGCTTACTTTGAGTCAAAAAATATCTCAAACTTTGATGATCAGTTTTGACCATAAAATCAGCCCCTAAAAGATAGTGTTTCCAAATAGTAAGGGCATGAATTACAGCCAACAACTCCTCCTCATAAACCTGTAAGTGAAGCTCTGCATGTTGCAAGCGTCTGCTCTCATAGGCAATGGCATGTCCTTCTTGGTTCAAAACAGCCCCTATGCAGTCCCCACATGCATCACATTCCACCACAAAAGGTTTGTGCAAATCCGGAATAATGAGTACCGGTCCCGAGATGATTGCACTCTTCAACTTTTGAAAGGCATCTCTCTCTTCTTGTGTCCATTTTAAAGATTGCTTTCTTCTTCGTTAAATCATGTAACGGAGCGGCAATGAAAGCAAAATGCTTGACGAACCTCCTGTAGTAAGCACATAAACCAAGGAAGCTTCTCACTTCATGGATTGATTTCAGCTCTGGCCATTCTTGCATGGCTTGAATCTTTGCGGGATCCATGCGCACACCATCTTTTGATACAATGTGACCAAGATAGTGAATCTCTGGGAGGAAGAATTCACTCTTTTTTGCATTTATGTAGAGCTGATTTTCCTTAAGCTCTTTAAACACAATAGCCAGGTGCTCACGATGTTGGGCTTCATTCTTTGAGAATACAATAATGTCATCAAAGAATATACCTGTGAACTTTCTATGCTTTCTGAACACCCTGTCCATCATCCTGTTGAAGGTAGCGGGTGCATTTGTAAGACCAAAAGGCACCACCAAAAACTCATAAAGACCAAAGGCTGTTCCAAATGCAGTCTTGTGAACATCTTGAGGTGCCACTCTTACTTGATGATACCCATGCCGAACCTTCAAGCTTGTCCAAGATGTCATCAATGCGCGGAATCGGAAACCAATTCTTGATGGTTATCTTATTGAGGGCACGGTAATCAACACACATCCTGTAAGTACCATCCTTCTTTTGAACAAGAAGTACCGGCGAGCAATATGGCGAGGAACTAGGCCGAATCAAACCCTTTTCCAAAAGTTCATTCACCTGTGCCATAATCTCTTCTTGTTGACTAGCACTCACCCTGTATGGTGGCCTATTTGGTGGAGAGCTACCGGGAATTAGATCTATACAATGATCTTCTGGCCTCTCAAGTGGCAACCTTGCTGGCAAAGCATTTGCAAAACAATCTTTGAACTCATTCAAAAAGTTAAGCTTGTCTTGATCTAATGCATTAACATCAACACTAGAATGGTCAATGGTATCACGTACAAAAACCAAGTAAGAACAAGCTGATTTCTTTATTGCCTTATTAATTTGTACATGGCTTACAAGAGGTATGGTACTTCCAGTAGTACCAGCATCTATAGAGTGCTCACGGCCTCTATGTACAAAGCTGATTTTCTTCTCTTTGTAAGCCTTAACAGGCTCTAAACGGTGATGCCAGGGCATCCCCAACAAAACATCACAACCTGTAAGAGGAGCCACTAGAAAGCTCTCGTAGTCGAGGTAGTCCTGTATTTGTACACGGAGTTTACCAATGACCGGAGTTACATCAACCTGTTTGCCCTCAAAGGCGGCATCTGCATTCATTTGCATTCCCATGTCTTCCACATTGAGACCTATGGCGGCAGCCATCTGTACGGATATAAAGTTATCTGTGGAAGCATCATCAAAAAGAAACAAAGCGGGTTGATCCTTCAATTTGCCCCAAGCCTTGCATATGACTCTACTCTTGAACAGGATGTACATAGGGATGCATATAGAAGGAAGAAGCCTCGAGAGTTTTAAGTCCGGTGACAAGGATGTAAAGTTTGAAAACTTTCAGGGACAAATGGACTCTACCAAAGCAATTGCTTTCATTAGACAGTTTGAGATAGCTTTTTGCAATGAAGACTTTTCAGAAAAGTCTATGCTCAGGCATGTGGGAATGCATCTCAAGGATACGGCAAGTGATTGGTGGCTTGCAAAAATACTTGATGGAAGTGCTGCCCCAACTTGGTCTTCTTTCAAAATTCAGTTTTATGATCAATTCTTACCACCAAACTTTGCAAAGGATGTACGTAAGGAGTGGGATTGGCTGTCCCAGGATGAGGGAGAGTCCGTTGCTTCATACATAGCAAAGTTTTGGAAAGTCCTTCTCAAGGTTACTCCCTTCATGAAGATTGGAGAGGACGAGAAGAAGAGAAAGTTTGAATCGGGGCTCCATCACATCATCCAACAAAGCTTGGGAGTGTACCCAAATAAGACCATACAAGAGCTTATACACTCAGCTATGATTGCGGAGAACTTGCACATAAAAGCACCCACAAATAAGCCATTTGCAGGTCAAAACAAGAGCAAATTCAGGGCTGGTTATGACCAGAAAAAGGGTGGACAGCCACCTAAGAATGCTCCCAAAGATGGCCGAGATGCAAAGGATGACTCCGAAAAGAAGCCGGGAGGTAAACGCCACAATTTTGGGCTCTCAAAACAGCAATTGGAAGAGTACAGGAAGGCTGGAAAATGCTTTAAGTGTGGCAGTAAAGATCATATATATCCTAAATGCCCACAGAATCCTAAGAATGCTGAGCCTAATGTGCAAAAGCCTCTTGTGAATGTTGTACCCGATGTGCAGGGTAATACAGGGCATGAGTCATGAGTGGAAAGCTCAACACGAGAACGGATATGTCTTCTTGGAGTAAAGCGGGAGTGAGTATAGGATCCCTCATCCTTACTCTTCTCTTGACCTGCATCAAGCCTAGCACCAGGGACTCTTGTCCTTTCAGCATTTGGCACTTGCTGTGCTCTTTCTGCTTGTTGTGCATCATGTGCATCACCACGGGCAGCCATGAGGGGTGGCTTCTTGAAAGCCAAACTACCATCTGCTTCAGTGTATACATCACCCTTAACCATTAGGTATGCAAGTGCAAGCTCTCGGGGTTTCTCAACATCCATTTCCTTTGCAATTGCTTCAAAAGTGACTTCATGGACCGAAGCCTTTGCCTTCGCAGCCAACACCCTTTGTACATCCGGGTCATTTTTCAATGACCTAAGCTCTTCGGTTTCAGCCCTATAGTGTCGCACTTGACGCCTCAAAGATTCCAAATCAGACTGCATAGTGTCATGAGTACCTGCATCTCCATAGACATCATTGCCTGCAGCATCTCTTGCATCCTTTGTACCATGAAATTCACGGTCCTGTGTGTTCTCCACACTGTCAGAAATGTGGCTGTCCATGACACTCAAATCAGGTCACCACTTATGATTCCAAGCCTCAGACCGTTTTCCAATGAGGGGAAAAACTGAGCTCTGATACCAATGAAACGGGAGGCGGACGCGTGTATTGGAATCCTATAAATGTGAACAAGATTCTGAGCGCTTAACACTTAAGCAATACAACCACAAAGCTGAAAATGATAGTACACCACATAAAGGGGCCGATGATAGGCTGACCCCTCCCCTTTAGGTTATATTACCAAAAGAGTCTGCAAAGTACAAGATTACGGGTGCCTGGGGATTCACCACCAGCCTGCACCTGATTCTTCCAAATACATCATGAATGAATACATTTCAAACAAAAGAATCTGTAGGTACATCCGCCCTACACACAGGTACATCCGCCCTGCACAAGCCTCTTCACAGGTACATCCGCCCTGCACAAGAGTATCACAATCCTCACAGGTACTCCGCCCTGCGCACAGGATGTAAATGGATCTTTAGGCCCTGTTCCCACGCGAGAAACTGATCCAGAAACTTGTGTTCTCCGCGAGCAAGTGTCCCCAATGCTTGCCCTAAGCACCTGTTACACCAGGAATCCTTGAGACACATCCATGCTCACATATTCCATTGCTGTCCAGCCTGTTTTGTGCAATAACCAGTCCAAAACAGCAACTTTCTATCGCGAGAAATCCACCTGTAAAGGGTCCTACAGCCCTGTGGAGGTCCCTAGAGCTGTCCTGTACTGTCCAAGTTGACTTTGGACACCTGTAACCAGCCCAAAACTTGCAATAACCAGAAATTGCAGGTCTGAAATTTACCAACCAGCCCTTTAGAAGAGTGTGGGGATCATTATCCAAGCTTGTGTGAGTCCGGGAAGCAAGCAACCAGCCCTGTAGCAACTCCCAAAGCTTCAACCAGCTCTCCAATGTGTTGAGTTCTGAATAAAACAGCCCAAAAGGCCTCTTGAAGGAGGCGCCTTTCTCCAGTGCCACCTAAGGGGCTTGGTGGGTACACATTCAGGCTGACAAGTGTCCCCATAAGGTGTCCAGGTAGGTGTCCAGCCCATAGTGCTCCAGTTGTCCTGTTTGTATAAGTTTAGGTCCAACCAAATGGGAAATGGCCATAAGCTGTCCGGACTTCATTAATTTTGGTCCAACCAAATGCGAACGCCTTATAAGTTGTTCGGCCACTTATTAATGAGTGTGGACCTACAAACCAATAAACTTTAGTAGTAAATGAAATAAACTGTAAATTGAGTGTGGACGCACTTACCACCTGCAAAATCCATAAGCCCACAGTTTTAGGCCCAAACAGGAGTGCACACACGTGTCCACAAGGTGCCCGGGCGTCCCCGGTCCCTCGGACTTCACAAGCCAAAATAACAAGCATTGTCCAGGCAGCAAGACAATGTCACACAAAGTAAAATAAAGTTATGGCATGCATCATTTATGCATTGTGCACATGTAAACTTGGAGAACCACCTATCATCATTCTTGTACTTGAAAATATTCCGCCTGCCATCATAACACACCATGTGTGCATGGCCGGAATCCACACGGGCACCGCCCGAAAGTCCACAAATGTCCTGCCATGTCCTTGGACTCATATGCATCCACTCATATGATCCATACACATGCCCAAGTATAATACATACATGCATCCGTATGTTTCTAGGCCTGACACGCATCCGCATGTCCCTAGAATATAGGGATTTGTGACATGGAGTATATAGATGCATATACTTACCTTGGTGTGGTTTTCAGTGGCCCACTATTTTCCTTGAGGAGAGCAGCGGAGACCAGATTGATCAGAGCTTATGCAGCATTGGGGAGACTAGAGAGGATGTGTTCGCAGGTTCAGTTTCAGGAACCTCGAACAAAGCTCTGGCTCATTGACACTTTGGTCACTTCAGCCATGCTGTATGGAGTGGAGATATGGGGACCCTCAGTGGATCACCACAGCTGAGCTGGTAGCACTGATGGATGGAGACATATGGAGAGGCCCTTGGTTTCTATGATTTCCCGGATGATTAGGGCCAAGGCCTCCGTACCACATGATATTAGCCGTGCAGAGATGGCTGCCCCCCCATTGGTAGTAGAGGCACTCACTCGATCAGTCTCCTTTATTCATAGCACTTGGGCTCTCCCTAGAGACAGATATGCTCGCTTAGCCCTGGAGTCTTCATGATAGTTGGCATCACAGGGAGACGGATCATGTTGGTATGCACGGATGACAGCTTGGTTCCAGTTGGATGGCTTTAGTATGGAAAGGCTACCTCCATTTCAGTACTCCCTGGATGCACCCTCCCTCTCTCACACGGGCAGAGATTACCAGACTTATTAGGCAGGACTTGATTGAGCTGGACACTAGGAGGACATGGATACAGCCGACATAGGAGCTTGGTACGAAGATGGCTTTCTATAGAGATCATCTTCTCCAGCTCACGCAGGATGGGTTTGTGATTAGACCCAGCTACATGGATACTCATCTTTCTCATGGGGTACGGTGTGCTATTGGTCAGATGCGCACATCCTCACACCAGCTAGAGATTGAGACTGGCAGATTCAAAGGAGTACCAGCTGAGGCCAGGATTTGTCAGCTGTGCCAGATGGAGCCAGAGGCAGAGTTACATTACATATGACACTGTCCAGTATATTATGAGATACGAGGCCGTTTTCACTGCCTGTTTAGAGAGGGTTTCGGACCACTTTCTAGAGTCATGAGATACCAGGATCAGAGATGCCTCGGATTATACTTGCTGGAGCTTCGTAGACATAGAGAGGGTCTCTTGAGAGGGAGGGGATCAGAGAGGGAGAGACACCTACAGAGGCAGATTACAGACTTCTTTCGACCAGAGATTGAGCAGTCAGGCCAGCAGGCATTGCAGCTAGCCCCAGAGTATAGCCGCACTAGAGGTACACTGATTGATCGGGCTATAGAGTCGGGGCGGTCCAGGCGCCCCAAGATGCGAGGCCCATCTCGACACCGGCGGAGACTACAACAGAGGATCAGGACCATACTAGCACGGCATGGGAGACGTCCAGTCAGAGTACTCACCATGGAGGACATTGAGGATATCCGCCATCGACCAATGAGAGACATCTTTGGATAGTGATGTGTATGATGCTTACCTTTGTTGTTGGAGTTTTCCTCCCAGATGTTATCCATTAGGAGCTCCTAGTACCGTACTTTTCCTCATAGTTATTTCAGTTTCAGTCAGTTGTTTTTAGCTTTTCTTACACAGACATTGTATCAGATCCACCAATTGTTGTAACCTTTTTGGTCTCATAGGTCATTTTGGCCTTCTGAAGACGCATTTCTCTCCTTCTCCATTGCTGTATTTTTTCTGCAGTGCACTTGCTCTTGTATTCTTAGATTTTGTCATCATCTCCGTTGCATATTCTGACATATCTTTGGCGAAGCCTCTCAAAGGGAAGTTACTTTGCGATTATGTGGTGACCACATCTACAACCATAAGATTGTCGTGTGTACCTGTGTACTAGGGTGCGACGTGGACATACTTGTATATAGAGTACGCCATCAAGTTACTTGTGTACTAGGGTGCGACGTGGACATACTTGTATATAGAGTACGCCATCAAGTTACCTTTAGAACGAGCACTAACAATGTTGTGAGTAGTCACAAGTTGCCATCTGTTTAAGTCATAGGTGTGTGTGTCAGTGTGTTGTCCTGCACACAGTTATAATCTACTTGGATTATTCTTTGTTCAAACTTCCACATCCAGGCACCTTATCAGCCAAGATCTGAGTGCTCCGTAGAGTCCAAATCAGGTCTAGAACTAACAAGATATTCAACAAGGCTGATGTAACATGGGTACTTGCGGAAGCATGTTTGTGAATTGATTGATTGCAATTAGCGCCTAATCGGATACTTAAACACGCTTCTTCTTCATGTTCAATACACAGTAGAGAGAGATGACCTAATCTACTATGTTTGGAGAGGAAAGTCTGAAGTTCACTTGATGACTCTTCTTTGTTCTCGGAAACTAGAATGGACTCTCGGATGGGTTGTCCTCTATCTGTTTGGGTCACCTCCAAGCCTAGTAGTGTTTGCTCCTTGAGCTCATCCTCTAGAATCTTCTCCTTTGTTGGGGACTGTGTCATTGATACCACTTCCTCTCTTGAAAGTTTTCTGGCATCCTCGGACACTCAAAAGGGTTATGGAGACCAGTGCTACATAATTTTTTCTAGACCTGGCATCAATGCTGGAAATAAATCCCAGGAAGTTGGCTTTTCACTATCTTCTTCAGGAAGGAGATATTGTCCTTATGCACAGGGCAAGTATAAGGTAAAGCCGGATCTTGGGTTGGCTGAACCTCATTAGTCATTGGTTGGAGAGGAAGCTTCTAGATATTCTTCCTGAAAGAGAAAAATGGCTCCTGTTTCGGAGTTGCCTATTGTTCAAGGTGGAGGCAGGCATTCTTTCAGGGAGGCGATGGCTCGGAAGATGTCTGGGAAGGAGCACAACGAACAGAAGATGCAAGTTCCTCTGGTGGAAGATGGATCAACGGGTTGTTCCAAGCCCGATTGTTTTGGGAGCTAGTGTTCCTGCAACAGAAAGAACGAAGTTCTGGAGGAAACTTAGATACTAGTCTATGAGCTGTTTTGTGCTTGTATGGTTGGTCGAAGATATGCAGAGCTGCTCTGGACAACAGATGGCGAGTTGAGCTTCCCTGGCTGTGTAAACATGTGCTTGTTTTGGCGGCTTTGCGGAGAAGGATTTCTCACATCGATCATGCGATGGATCTCCGGAAGAACTCCGATGTGAGTCCACTGACATTGCAATAGGAGTTTGTCTTTTGCATGTATGTGGATGGATCCCTAGGGAGGAATCTGGTGTGAGCCCACTTACATGACAAGAGAATGTGCGTGGCTTGAAGGCTTCTGAGGCTTGATATGACAGAACTTACATGGCTTGTGAGGCTTGACATGATAGAACATGAATGGCTTGTGAGGCTTGACATGACAGAACACGTGTGGCTTCTGAGGCTTGACATGATAGAACATGTATGGCTTGTGAGGCTTGACATGACCAAACATGTGTGTTTTCTGAGGCTTGACATGACAGAACATGTGTGGCTTATGAACCCTGACATGAAAGTATATGTATGGCAGATGCAGCTTGACATGGTGTGATTTTTCTCAGGACTAGCAACCTTGGTGCTCCGAAAGGATTCAGGATTCTTGAACATTTAGAAAAGCGGCAACTTCACCGAGTATTCTATGATTATAGTGGATTTGGAATTATGGTTTTAATAATTAGATTATGGCAGTCCATCTGCAATACTTGAAGGGTATTTTCCCACTCATACCAGGTTTATACAGTCGTGGACAACTGTCTTATAAGACGACGGGGATGTCACCATTTGGTCCCTTTCAGTCTTGACCACTGTTTCATATACCGGTCGGAGCCAAGGTGTAAACGGGGATTTTCCACAGTAGCAGGGAAGTCACATGATGGAAGATGCCTGTGTAAAGCCAAGGCTTGTTGCAGAACTTGTGTGAAGGCTTATCTGGCATGTCTCTATCTGAAGGCGGATTACAAGACATGAGTTTACAGGATTTTTACTCACTTATGGTTTATAAGGATACTTGTTCACACTTATTTATAAGTGGGTGGACATATGGGGATTTGGACAAACATGAGGTGGACCTGAATTTTTAAGCCATGTGTGTGAACACTTCAAGTGGGCGCCTAACTTTGCATGGATCTTGCAAGCTTTTATATATACATGTGGCGGCTGTTTATAACTCCCAAAACAAGGGGCTTTTTGATATTTTTGGAGAGGCTACCACTTTTGGCACAAAAAGGGGAAAAAGCACATCTATTTTTGGGTGGGTCGATTCTATAATGGGGTGGAGGAGCTTGAGGCATGATCATCGTTGGGCGGCAGCATCACATTCTCTCTTTCTTTGGAGCACTGGCCTACAGCAGCTTTTCCTCTCTCTCTTCCGTAGAAGCTCCTAAATCTGGTCTTTATTTGTTGCCCTTTGAGGATTAGCATGTACATGTGTATGCACATGACATCCCCTTTTGCTAAACTTGATGATGAGATTCCAACTTCTGACCCTAGATGCTTGTCATCATCCCCTTGTCTCCTCATGGACTCCCCAACTTGTCATCCTTCCCTTCCTGGCAACCTTTTCACTAAAAACCTTGCCTTGTTTCTGACTCCACTCTGAATCTGATGAAGATCTGTGCATCTGTTCCTCTTTGTCCCCTTGCCTTCTTGCCTTGTTCCTGAACACTTTCTTTGGTCTTCTTTTTTCATGAGTACTGAGTCTGGCACTCTCACTCCACCCCTTGGAGGATCATCCTTCCTTGGAACCGTTGCTTGAAAGCTTTTCCTTGGTATGCCCAGACTCACAGGACTGCCATTCCCCTTGGGTCTTGTGGAACACCACCAACCAACCTTTGGGAACTTCTTCCATGTCTTGTGTTACTCTCCTTGGACTCTGTAACTATTTGGCCTTCCTAGCTCTATTTCACATGATGGAACACATGCCGAGACACATGGACATGTTGATGAAAGCATGGGAACATGGATCATGAAGTTGGCTCAAGAAAAAGCACCAGTTTTGGACAAAAAGTAGGAAAAAGCAAAAAGTCAAACTAAGCTGACTTTGAGCTAAGGGCACCATTGGAAAGAGGAGACTGAGCCGGATCAAAAAACTAAAAGGCGCTTTTTAAAAAAGCAGCTCCAAGGCCAAAAAGCAAGGTCCTGAAGCTAGAAAAGCAAAGCTAAAGAACTTTGATAAAAGTCAAGTAATATTCTATATTAATAAAGAGGAAAGCATAGTGAAAAAGTAAAAGCAAAGCATGGAAGCTTTTGGCAAAAAGCAGGACCCCCTCTTCGGTATAAAAGAAGCATGAACCTCTCCCTTCTCCTCATTCATTGAAGCTTGGAGATTATCCTCACTGCCATCAACATTACCATCAAGCTTGTAGAGAGCAAGGAGACCCTCATCTTCATCTACTCGCCGCCACCACCATCGGATAGCCACCGTGCGCTGCCCCCCGTGCCACCTTGTGTTGTTTAGCTCGCTCTGCTCCGCCCAGCAGCGCCGCCGCCCGCCATTGTGCAGTGCCGTTGCCGCCGCCGCCCGCCGCCCGCCGCCGCCTGCCGCCTCTGTGCAGTGCCGTTGCCTATGAGCGCCGCCGCCCGCCGCCATTGTGCACTGCCGCCGCCTGTGAGCGTCGCCGCCCGCCACCACTAGCCACCAGCGCTGCCAGCATTTTCCTCCCGATTCTCAACAGGGGGGATTGGCAATCGGGCCCTCATGTGTTTGCGCTCTCGTGAGGAGCTTTTTGAGGATCTTCCTACAGATTGGGTATTGAGTTTTCTTGGACATCATTGAGATTTGGAATTTGATATTAGATTTGGATTTGGACTTGGACTTGAACTTGGATTTGGATTTGGATTGGATCTAGACTTGGATTTGGGTATTGGATCTGGTACTAGCCTGGTGAGAGATTCTTGTGGGTCATCCCCGTGGTGTGCTTGGCATTAGAGATCTCGTGCCTCGACATCGACATCGACTTGGATATACTACATTGGCATATTTGTTTGCTTTTGTATTCATTGTTGTATTGATCGTGGCCAGCGTGCTCGTGGATTGTTCTTGAATAAATTCCTGAAAGGGGGTGGGGTCCAATGACTATTGATCAGAACCTCGCCTTCAGTACTTGAAGCGAACATAATTGAAGGAGTCTTACCAGGAGATCTTGGAATCAATCAAAGACAGGTTGGCTAAAGTGCAAGAGGCCTACACTCGACAAGCCAACAAAGACAGAAGGGATGTGAAAATCTCAGAGGTGGACTGGGTATATCTTCGGATTATGAAGCATCGGCTGAAACAAGTGGGCAAGCGATGCCCAAAGTTATCTTTCAGAAGCTTCGGACCTTTTCCTATCTAGAGAAAGATCAACAAGGTGTCGATGAAGTTGAAGTTACCTCCGAGTTGGACGATGCACGATGTGTTTCATGTTAGTTGGCTCAAACCATATGCAGGTCCAATCCCTTCAAAGATTAAAGACGAAGCGGAACCAGATATAATCGATGTAGCTGAAGTGATGGTTCTTGAGTAAATTCTTTTGCACTGCTTCAAGCATGGTTCCAGCCGAAGGCAAAGACAGTTCCTCACGAGTTTGAAGACCGAGGGACTCATGAAGTGGTTCGGCTTGACAAAAATTTTTTTGGCGACTATTTGGCTTTATTGGCGGGCTATCTGGAGGCTATGTAGTGTCCGTCAAGTTAAGCGGAAGGGGATGTCATGTGCATCCTGCACTTGGATGCCACGTGGTCATATCTGTGCAATAGGTGCATGATTTGGAGTGGAACAGGTCCCATGTGAGCCGTAGTCCGGGACGAGTCAGCCAGGGTTCCACTCTAAGCGTCCAAGGTCAAGTGTACAAGTCCCATACATGGTCTTGGTTAGGTTTACAAGTCCCGCACATGAAGCAATGCAAATTCGTACTATGAGTCACCCTTTGGAATGATGTCAAGTGTTCCGGGGGTTCGGCTTGTAGCCAGATACCAAGAATTTGAGTCTTAGGAAGGGAGAAGGGGGCAGCCCTTTGGCCTAATAGAATGTGTAGCGGAAGAAGGGAAAGTGGAAAAACAAGAGAGAGAGTGAGAGAGAGAGATGGAGAGGAAACACAGGTGAGAACGTGCTCTCAATATCATCAAAAGAAATACATGTCCCAAGCAAGAGGGGAGAAAACCTCGTATGTGAGGGACTGCAGCAAACAATGCTAAGCAAGCAGTGAAGAATGAGGGAGGCAAGCCATCTCTATATATGCCCATATGAAGGCAGCCGACTAGGTAATAAATCCTCCACGATTGGGAAAAATACCCAAGACTCCATAAAATGGGGAATAATATGGGAAAACATATGTGGGGTGACTAGCCCCTATAGCTAACATGGTAAGCCCTAGAGGCTAAAATAGGACACCAACAGGAAGCCAGCAAGAAGGGGATGATGTCTAACACCCCCTCTCAGCACTGAATGCTGAGTGAACTCCAAGAAGCCAGAGACGCCGTCCTTGATCAAAGATGAAAGACTGTAGAAACAGGTACCAAGAAAGCTCCACAAGCAATCTCCTCAGCAACTCAGCTACAAAAGCAACTGAACAAGCTGCCAGATACACCATTCCTCTGGAAGAAAACAACCATGTAGGTTGCGACGTGCTGCTCCAAATAATGGTTCCAAACCCAAGTGTAAGAACACTCCCTGAAGTCGAATGTTGTGTATCCAGCCTGGAGAAGGTATGAAAAACCTCATAACCAACCAAGATCAGAGATCCTGTATATAATCAATCTTGGGAGAAGCAAGCTGCTCCTCATTGGAACCCTCAAAAGAAAGAGTCAATCTGCTCCAACTCTGTACCAAGAGTAGCCAAATGCTGTACAAAAGCATCCTCTGAAAAGATCGGCATTGCAAGATGTAAAGACTCTGTAGAAAAGATCGGGTCCATTTGCTCAAACTCCGTACCGTGAGTTACCCAATGCTGTACATAAGTATGCCACTGAGGTGGGCATCGCAAGATGAAAGGACTCCACATCCCCCTCTGAAAACTGATGTCGTCGGACTGGTACAAGCCCAACCTGCTTCTGATCCAAATCCAAAAAACTCTGGAAGTACCACTGTGCCCCATGCACGGTTAGCAACCACATATCCAAAGCATCCCACTGGGTCCAAAAAACCATCCTCCAAAACAACAAACCTGCAGAATTGGCAGGGGGAGGGGCATCCTCAGAAGCATTACAAAGAGAGGCAGAGGTAGACTCCTCACAATTAGGAAGGGAAGCAAGAATATAAACTGTAGTGGTAACAAAGTCCTCAAAAGCATCATTGAGAGCAGAAGATTGTTCCATAAGTAGAATTAGATCCCAAGAATCAGCAACAAAGAAATGATCCATGTGAAAGGATCACACCTCAAGGGAAAAACACCCTCCTTGTTCTGCAAACATTGCAAAGAACATAGGCTCGGACAAAATAAACTCTGCTCAGGATCTCTGAAAAGATCACTGCTCTCCTCCAAAATTTGTAAACTCCTCTCACAGAAAAAAGTCTCCACAGATACAGAACAGCTCCCGAAACTGATCCTCAAGTGAAGTAGCTGGAGATAGGCCCCCTCTGAGTGTAGAAAACTCCTTTGGGAAGCAAAACGCAGCCAAAACACTGCTATCCAGCAAAAAACAGAACTCCGCTGCCAACAGAAGGCAAGGAACATGAAGAACCGGGAAACCGTGAAGGCTGGGAACAAAACACAAGTATAGATGCTCTAAAAACAGCAAAACGCTGACTGAAATCAGAAATTAAGTATCCTCCTCAAGTACCAAACTGCCTCCAAAGCCACAATCCAAACAAGAAACCCCCTCTGCAAGTGATCTGTGTCCACTGGAGAAGAAAACGCAGCCAAACAAGGGCTACAAGCTTGAAAATTTAGGCCAACCCCTCCACACCTCCTATGAGGAAAAACGCTGAAGAGAAGGTACCTTCGGGTCCAACAGATGAAGCCCAGGCGAAGGTAGAGCTACCAGCAAGATTTGATCATAAAAACGCAGCAACCATGGCTGCAAATCTGAAAAATGCAGAGGTATTCGGGGCAGTAGAAAGGGCTGAATCTGGAAACATAGAAGAATTAGGTACACCCAAGCCTCAGATCAGCAAATCAGCATCAGAAACGTGTAGAAGAAAAAAACGCAGCAAATATGCTACTGCTGGCCTGTACAAAATAGGCGACCAGCACTAAGGGGGGGTATGAATGCTGAGAACTGCTGTAAACAGCCACCTGTAGAAAAACGCAGCACACTAGGTGCTGCTGCCCTGAAAACAGTGCATAAAACAGGTGTTCTCAGAGGTCAAAGTGATGAAGAAAGACCACGGGCTGGTGAGAAGAAACGCCTGGAAGAGGTAGGCGACCAGTAGCACTTCTAAGAAAAAAACGCAGATCTGTCCACCTTGCTGAAAACACAAAAATGCAGGAGGGAGAGGAGGGAGCATCCAACACTGAAGATCACGGGCGTTCTGATACCATGATAGAATGTGCAGCGGAAGAAGGGAAAGTGGAAACACAGGAGAGAGAGTGAGAGAGAGAGAGATGGAGAGGAAACACAGGTGGGAACCTGCTCTCAATATCATCACCAAAAGGAATACATGTCCCAAGCAAGAGGGGAGAAAACCTCGTATGTGAGGGATTGCAACAAACAATGCTAAGCAAGCAGTGAAGAATGAGGGAGGCAAGTCAGCTATATATATGCCCATATGAAGGCAGCCGACTAGGGAATAAATCCTCCACGACGGGGAAAAATACCCAAGACTCCATAAAATGGGGAATAATATGGGAAAACATATGTGAGGGGTGACCAGCCCCTATAGCTAACATGGTCAGCCCTAGAGGCTAAAATAGGACACCAAACAGGATTTGATACCCTTGACTGAGAATGGGGTATGCCTTAGGCCACCCTAGGGGCGTAGAGGACCCTTGGCCATTGCCCCCAAGTCCTATTGGATTGGGTATGCTGCCGGCCAGCCCTAGGGGAGCCTGGACAGCAAGGCGGCCAGCCTTGAGCCTTGGTCCGGACAGCCTGTCGGCCAGCATAAGTGGCCTGGGCAGCCCAGTCAGCCAGCCTTGTGGCTTTGCCAGGCTGTGGGCTAGCCCATGGGCAGCCAGCCCAGCAAAGAGGTCCAGCAGCAGCAGGTGTGAAAGAGGCGCCTATTACAGGCATGATTAGCAGGTCGTGAGAGAAATAAGTAAACAGGATGACCCTGTTTGCTACCACCGACTAGCAGAAGTAGAGACTATATAAGCATTGTTTAGGATCTCATTCAGTTATCTTACACATTCACAAGGGGCTGAAGGATTCCAAGGGCCAAGACAGCCAAGGGGAAGTCTATAGCCAAGGTGGTCAAGAACCAAAAGACTTTTACAGATTTGCATCATTCTAATAAAGCAAATACACCATTCGTGGTGGGGGGCCCTACAGACTATGAGATCAAGGGGAGGGTCCACTGCCTCTTCTGGGAGGGATTTGGACCACTCTCTAGGATCATGGATTTTCGAGACCAGAGATGTGTGGGGCTCTTTCCAGTGGGGCTCTTTCCAGTGGAGCTTCGCAGACACAGGGAATCCCTACTGCAGCCCAGATCAGCTGCACTTGCCCAAGGACCAACATAGAGAACTCTCACTGACTTCTCTAGACTAGAGCCCCGAGAGAAGATCCACCCACTTCCCTTGGCCTCGAGGCTGAGGTAGGAGCAAAAGAACAAAAAAAGTAGATGGCGCGTGAGCTATGCTGTCCTTTGCTGTGCTAAGAAGACAATGAGGAATTGATGTTCGCTAGCCGATGCCACTGCTGCGTGCTGCTTTTGTGCACAAGGTGACTTTTTGCTAGTGTTTGAAGAAAAGCCAAGTTCCACTTCCACTTGATGTTGCTGTGAATCCTAATGGAGAAAGGTTGAAAAAGCTAATGATATCGTCCACAACAGGTTGGCATAATGCCTTTGTGGCTTCTCTGCAAATGAATTGAGCTCCGCCTCTAGCACTGATCCATAGAGTTTGGCCAATGTGTGGCCAATCATGATCGTCCTGTAATTATTAGGATCAAGTGGGTCTCTGGCTTTGAGGATGGGGGTGATGGTGTTGGTGGACCAAGAGGGTGGAAATCCTTCACAAAGGGCTTTATTGAACATGTAGGCTAGCAGGGGCGCTAGTGTATCATCGGCATGTGAGATGTACTCGGCAGTGAGTCCCTTATGATCCTGGGCTCGCCCATTGCGTAGTCTACGAATGGCCTTGAGGACCATGCCCTTTGTGAAGAAGGTGGAGGTGGTGGGACGGGGATCTGGTGGTGGGGGTAGGGGTGGCTAATGGGGGATATGATAGAGGGAGCGTGCATAGGAGTGCCATGTGTCCGGGCAGGGGTGAGGTGTGGGAGGGCGATGTTCTCGGAGTTTCCTCTCCTCTTTGCAGTTCGGCCCTAAGAAAAGTCAGTATAACTCATCCTCTTTCCGAGCATAGAACTCGTGTTTCTTGCGTTGGGTGAGCCGTTGAGAAATCTGTTGCGCTTGGCGCTTCGTGATTTGCCCAACCCGTACCTCATACTTAAGACAGGACCGTGTGGCCCGGCATTCGTCATCATACCAACAGTTACGGGGCAGGGAACCGCAAGGTGGCTTGGCAGTAGTAGACTGCTCTGTGCAGATGAAAGAAGCTGTTACGTGCGGAAGCTCTGAGAGTCTTCTTTCAGCCCTAAACACCATCTAGAACATGCTGATGCAAAAATGCAAACAGAAGGGAGAGTGGAGAGAGAGAGATAGCTGGAAATTCAGTATATCATATGGTACAAAAAGGTACATAATTCCTTGCAGCCATGGGCTGCCTTCCATGAAGAGGTAAATCACCTAGACAAACCCTAATTCTCTGACCCAGCCAACAAGAGGCTGAATGATCAAAACGATGAGCAACTATGCCTATTTTTATAGGCCTTGAAGTGACCATGTGAATTGGCGGACCAGCAGTCGGCCAGCTCCTGGACATAAATAATCATATGTTGCAGCCGACTGGATCCTCCACTTATGTGTACTAGCCGACAGCACCCATGTCCACTACTGGTCCACTCTCTTTGCCAAAACAGCATACAATGCTCCCAAATCTGTGTTTCTAGGGAGTCTTTATCATGTTGCCTCCAGGATTAGCCCTAAGATTAGCATGTACATGTGTGCACGACAGAAGTGGTGGTGGATGTGTGGAGTATGGTGGTGAGCTGTGATGTGAGGGTGGATAGGGGGACAGTAGGTTCCACATCCTGGAGTTGGCGGTAGATGTGGTCAGAGTAAACAAGGTCAAGCTCATGATCAAAAAGGACGCGAGTGTAATGTGAGATGGGGGGTGGTGGTGGAGGGATGGGTGGTGTGCAGGTAAGAGTCAAAGAGAGGTAGGCATGGTCAGCTTCAAAAGGGGGTGGCGGGATGGAGAAGTCGGGGAGAAGGTGTGCCACAGCCGGAGATCCCATAAGGTAGTCCACGGTGCTAGTACCTCGTGAGTGAGGGAAGGAGGTGAGGGTGCCGGAGGAGGGCCATCGGGGGGAGAGAGAGAGAGAGAGAGAGAGAGAGAGAGAGAGAGAGAGAGAGAGAGAGAGAGAGAGAGAGAGAGAGAGAGAGAGAGAAGAAAGAAAGAAAGCTGTATTAACGTCTACTAGAGGCCGAACTTGACCTATGAGGCAAATCAATGTACAACTGTCAATGTCTTCTGGATTTCCAGAAAAAAAAAGGACAAAATGAACATGAAATAAACTATGAAAGTACTGAGCTAGTGGGGGGGGGGTGATGGATGGAGCACTACTACTAGAGGCTCAGTATGCAACCTATATGCGCAGGGTATACAAGAAATGCAATGCAGATCTGTCTAGCTCCAACCAGTACCATAATGGGGGTGTAATATGCGATGGCGAGGCAAAAATACCTCGGAGCATGATCTCCGGGTGTGAGTGTAAGTGAGCTAGCCGCTCTTGGATATGGTGCTGATGTTGAGCCCGTATCTCTGTGATCTCCCTCTGATGTAGTCTGGTAGCCTGGTGCTCTCGGTCTCCGTCTGGCTCGGAGGTCCGCAGCACGCTGAAGTGTAACCCCCTCCTGTGTCAGGATAGGCATTGAGATAGATCTCTGGAAGAAATCAGTGAGCTGGAGCTGTCGCCCACCTCTCCCTCTGGTATGAGTCCGTAGCAGTGTCGCTGCCATAAATCCTGCCGAAAGACTCTGTTCCTCTCACTGTGAGATAGCTGGATGTGTGGTGCATGTATATCATACTGGAAAGGTGGCAAGAGATCTATGTCAAGACCATGTTGAGTGAGCCACTGTATCATCTGTGAATACCATGATCTCCTATCTCCACTCTTTGCGAGCTACCTGGATGCCTCAAAAGCTCTATGCGAGAGTCGATCTGATGGCATATCTCTGATCCTATGTATGAAGCAGATCATTTGGAAGAGGGCCTCTACTAGCATAGGAGGTGCAACAAACTCCGTTTGGACAATGTCATGTGGGATGGAGGGTTTGCTGCGGATCATCCGTGAGAGCATGAGAATCTAAGGCCTCTCTATCTGAGACCATGTGGAGGTGGCGAGCCCAGGTGCCCATACTGCTGCAGCATACATCAAAGTAGGGGTGACTAGTGTGTCAAACAACCACCCCTTCGTGCGGGGCTCCTGGAAGTGTGCCTGGTGACACTGTCTCTCTAGCATGGCCAGAGCTGCATACCCTCGTGTGAGTCTATCCCTGGCTGCCTGTGCCATAGTAAATCTTCCTGGCAGAGTCGTAAATGTAATCCCCAAGTACACATATGAGTCTACCACCTCTACCTGTCCTCCTGCTAGTGTGAAGATGGCCTGTCGTCGAACCGGCCCTGAGGTGTGGAAAATCATGGCCTTGGTTTTCCCAAGGTTCACTGTAAGCCCCCTCTGTGTGCAGAAGTCATCGAGTGCATGGAGATGGTGCTGTAGTCCCATCCGCGACTCAGAGACCAGAATAATATCATCTGCATATAGCATAATGTGGACTGTGGTACCTGAGATGTCTACCCCGTCCTCACCACCGTGACCAATGAAGTCAGCCACCTTATCGATGTATAGCCCAAATAGTGTAGGAGAGAGTGGGCATCCTTGCTTCACACCTATGGTGCTAGCAATAACATCAGATAGCCCCCCGGGGCATCGTATGCGCCCGAAGACCTGCTCATATAAAGCATAGATGCCCCAAACCATCTCTGATGGGATCCCCAATGACTGTAGGCGCTGGAAGAGTCTCTCTCGTGGCACCGTGTCGAATGCTTTGCGGAAATCCACAAAGCAGCAGTATAATCTCTTCTCCCGCGCCCTAGCCTGGTCAAGCAGACATCTCAGAGTGAATATATGGTCAATAGTGGAGAAAGCTCGTCGGAATCCAGCCTGCCTTGGTGCTCGCAGTCCCTCCTTCTCTGCATATGAGCTCAACTCTGCCTCGAGCACTGCGCCATAAAGTTTGGTCAATGTATGACCAATCATGATAGTCCTGTAGTTGCTGGGGTCTAGCATGTCTCCTGCTTTGTGGAGAGGCACAATTGTGTGCATAGTCCACTTAGCTGGTAGGCCCTCCACTAGTGCCCTATTAAAGAGGTGAGCAACAAAGGGTCCCAGTGTGTCAGTTGCATAAATAAGATGCTCACTCTGTATACTTGTGTGGTCAGTCGATCTCCCATGCTGTAACCGGCGGATAGCTCTCTCTACCATCAAGGCGGTAAAGAAAAAGAGGTCGTAGGGCGAGATTCATGTGGCTGTGGTATGGGCGGCTGCTGAGGGATATGGTAGAGGCTCTTTGCATGTGTGCGCCATGTCTGTGGATCCTCAATCGGGGTACGAGGGCGAGGTTCTCTCATCCTGCGCCATGCAGTGGCTGCATCTCTGCTCATGAGTAGGTGGTATATATCCCAGTACTGAGCCTCCTCATATGCACGCCTCTTACGGCGTGTGAGGATCCTCATCTGTCTGCTCGCCTGGTCCCCAATGCTCTCTGGGCACGGAGGTGTCTATATAGCTCTCTGCAGTCATCATCATACCACCGATTCTGGGGCATGCTCCCAGATCTATCTGTGTGTGCAATGTGTGTATGATGGGGAAGCTGCGGGTGGTGGCTGTATGTAGTAGAGATGATAGCTGGGTGGTGAGTGTCTAGAGGTGACAGGGGATCCATCTAGAATAGCCCGTCATATACATGATGCTCATATATGTCTGCCAAGTCACGGGTGAAGTAGAAAGTTGTATGCGATGCCTGTGTGGGCTGTGTGGGTACTGGTGTGGAGCTTGCCAGTGAGACAGTAAGAGGTATGTGTGATCTGCACCAATAGGACAGGGGGGGATGGTGAAAGATGTCACTGCCTGTGTGGTCTCCATGGACCCCATGATGTAGTCCACTGTGCTACCCCCCTGATCGTGGAAAGCATGTCAGTGCTCTTGAATCCTGCCACCACTGTCTCATCCCGTTATAAATAACGAGATGGTGTCGCGCTCCCAGCTCAAGTAAGTGATGACCATATCTGGTGTTATCCGGCCCCATGTCCTCTGACACCCTGCAAGCTCCCGTGTCCTCCACCTCTAGTGTGTGCATCCCCTCGGGGTGCTCGAAATCATAAATGTTGCACTGTCGGCTGTGTGTCCGTGCATTGAAGTCCCCCATAAGGAGGACTTCCCCCAGGTTGGAGTAGTGTATGATCTCATCTGAAAGGGCTGCATATGGTGACTCTCCCAATGGCCCTGCGTCCTCCTCCTCGCCTCTACTCTCATCCTCTGTTGTCATGGCTTATCTCGATCCTCTAGGAGAGAAGTAGCATAGAGCAATGTATAACACCCTGTCTGCTGAGAGCTACAGTCTAATCCACATGTATCTAGCCTCCTGGTCATGTGCTACCACCTGTAGGCGCTCCTGTAGCTCTCGCTTGAAGAGTACCGCTATACCTCCAGATCCTCTCGATGTGCTCTGCCGTGTGGTCCCCCTGTATGTAAACTCCCACTGATAGCCCTCTACTTTGGGTAGCCCCCTCTCTGGGCTCTGGTGCGTCTCTGTAAGTAGTATGATGTCCCGTCCCTCCACGACCTCCTCCATCCTCCCAGGATGTGTCCAAAGTGCTCCATTGCAGTTCCAAACTGCTTTGTATCTGTGAATCTGGATCCTCCATAGCCAATGTCCCATTGGCCGCCTGGCGCTAATCGGTGGCCTTGCCATCGATGATGACACGGCCATCGCGATAGAATGCTCTCTTGCCCTCTTTCCGGGCCTGTAGGACTCTCGGCATGCATGTTTTCCTGTGTTCTATCTGCATCCTTGTAAGGTCGTCATCCAAATAGATGGGATCTCCCTGTAATGCTCGTAGAATCACCCTCTTCCTCATGAAGGTGACCCTCTCCGTCTCTCGTGCAAACTGTAGGATGAGGGCTCACTTGCGTGTTGAGTCTTTCCCGGCCCTTCATGCTTTGGTGAAGGGGAGAGGGTCCTCTTCCCTGTAGCCGAGCTTCATGCATTGAAGCTTTCCATCTTTCTCGGGAGTGGAGTCGGGTGTCTCGGCTATACCTATGACTCGAATGTTGAGGCGGCGCCGCGGCGGGCATGCCTCATCTTCTCCTCCTCAATGGTGGTGTGAATGATTTGGTGTTCTTCCCTTAGTCTCTTCCCTCACTTCTTTACGGATGTTCTTCTTCACCACCTCAACCCATCCTGACTGCCTGGCTTCGAGTTTTCCCTCCATGTCCTTTGTGATCTCTTCTTTGATGGCCGTGAGAGGGTTTTCATTGATCTACCCTTCTTCCTTCTCGGTGTTCTTGACGGCTACCAATTCCACTTTCAATGCACTCACCTCCTCCTTGAGTGCTGTGTTCTCTTGTTCAAGGTCTGTGACCCATGCTTCGAGGGCCATGATGTGCCAGTGTAGTTTGTTCTCCACCTCATTGAGGTTGGAATCGGATGTCTTCTTGTTCTTCTTGATTAGTGCCTTCATTGCTGTCTCGAGGGCCTCGAGCTTCTCTTGGAGACTCGGGGCCATTCCTCGAGAATACTCTGCAGCCCTTCCCACAGGCAGGGAGGAGAGAGAGAGAGAGAGAGAGTTATGTTGCTGCCTTGGGGGCCTGAGGAAGGGTGTGTGGGAAAAGGTGAAGAAGGGTGGGTGGGTGGGAAAAGGTGAGGAAGGGTGGGCTAGCGGACAGGCAGACGGGCCAGCATAGCGTGAGCAGGGCAGGGAGGCGAACAGAATAGCATAGCGGGAGAGAAGGCGGCGGTGAGCAGGGGTGTGAACGGCGGCGAACAGAGAGAAGGTGGCAGCGAGGAGGGGCGTGAACGGTGGCGAACAATAGCGAAGCAAACAGAAGGCGGCGACAGTAGCGAAGCGAACAGGGGCAGCGAACAGTAGCGAACAGCGGGCGGTGAACAGAGAGAGGGAAAGAGAGAGATGGCGGGGTGTGCTGGGCACAACAGCAGGCGACGCGAAACAGGGGGCGATGGAGAGAGAGAGAGAGAGAGAGAGAGAGAGAGAGAGAGAGAGAGAGAGAGATAAAGAGAGAGAGAGAGACGACACCAAATTGGGTCCCAATATACTCACTGAAGGGCCCCCTCCTGAAAGCAGGAGTATTTGCTTTATTTCTTTGGAGAACTGCTACAATGCAGAGAACTTACTGAGAACTGGCTGATGGAGACTACCTAACACAAGGACGTTGTAGACCGAACGCCTATTGAACCATCAAGCGGTTTGAAACCAACTTTGAAGCCACTTCGGATAGCCTTATGCACATCCAAATCTGCTGAGGGAGATGCACTACTGAAGGCTGGCTGTTGAAGCAATTTTTGGTGCTGCCTATGGACTGAAGCACTAGGTGCTTGGCTGAGATTTATGCATGTAAAAGACCAGGGCCTTTAAGCATACATATCTGCACTGTTTTCTACGATTGAAGAATGATTTATGAGATGATTTTTACAATGAAATATGGGGTTGCTTATATAGTTCCTTCAGGCTGCTGGTCAGTGACCTATGCTGCTGTTGGCTTGCTTCAAAAAGCACACAACTGAGATAATGTGCATAAAATCATATGCTTGCTTTTTTTGACCAGCGGACTGGCTATTTGTGCTGCCGACTAGCTATGTGAGGCCCTCTTATGCTGGCCGATTGATGCTTAAGAGGGTACATGATGTGAAACACCACATACAAGGCTAAACCCCTATGGAGAGGTGCCTTACGGGCTGGCCCATGCTTCTATGATGCTTGTGATGCAGACCTTACTCTAGGGCTGACACATACATGCTCTGACTTCTTCTCCAGTGAGTGTAAAGGACTGACTAACTCCTAAGGCTGGGAGACTGACCTACGTAGCTCGTGCTTGACATGTCCCGGATTGGGGCTTACAATGGGGTCACGGCATACGACAAATATTCCTGAAATCTTCAGCTCTTCATCCTTGGCATTCAACTTCCTCTTTAGACGTTCCATCTCGGCCTTTAGCACATTTGGGTCATCTTCATGCATCCCCTGCTGGCTTTGAGAGTGCTGTCCCACTTGTTTGCTCCTCCACATAAGCTGTATGCATATGCCTCTTACCCAATCACAATGTGCATGGCTGTCCATGGTGTATGACGGCTGTTCATACGGAGCCCAATGCCCAAACGATGATTTCCCCACTGAGAAGAGGGAATTAACCGTGTTTTGATACCACTTTAACTACACCGGCTAGGCGTGAACATTCTTGGGCATCGTCTCGTGAACTATACATACGTCAGCACTTAAAATGCAATAGCCACAATGCACAAAACAATTGAAAGATACATCACTGCACAAGATAATCTGCAAGAGAACTCCCATGTATCAGTCGTGAAGAGCTTCTGAGCTCCCCCCACTGCCCCACCCCCCCCCTCCCCCCTTCCTGTTGCGCGCCTCAGCCTGCCCCCTCTCCCTTCCATCGCGCTGCTGCCCCCCCCTCCCTGCATGTTTCCAGAGCCGCCCCCCCCTCTGTTCGCTGCCCCCCACCCCTTCTTCGCTCCCTGCGTGTTTCCAGAGCCGCACCCCCCCCAACCCCTTCTCTCTGCGTAGTTCAGCACATCCTCCCCCCCCCCCTCTTCCCTTGTTTCAGCCCCCCCTCTTTTTGCCACCTTCCTTCGCCCCCCTTGCTTATCCCACCCCTTTCTAGAGCCGCCCCCCCCTCTTCCGTCGTCCTCTTTGTTCTCCGCCTCTCTCCTCTTCTTCCCTGGCCTTCTTTGCATAGTGGTAGTATGCATAGTCACATGAAAACGCGTTTCTGGAGTGAGAAACCCCGAAACGCAAGAAACGTTTCGAAACTCCTAAATTTTTTGGTTTCTCAAAAATTTATTTATTTTTTGTTTCTCGAAATGTTAAAAGTTCCTAATGTTTGGAACTTTAGCAATGCAAAATTATATAGAAAAAAAACCGAAACCTTGGCATTTCTTAGCTGAAGTCCGAAACGTTTTGCCCCAAAACCCCAAAAACCCCGAAACGTCAAAGACCCCGAAACGTTTCTGGTGACTATGGTAGAATGGCGTCGATCCAGCGTTTGACTCTCTGGCTGGCGTTTCGGGCTTCCCAGTGACAATTTGTTTCCCAAGCCTTAGGAATGAGTACCTTCCTCTTCTCCCGGTGATTGGTGGTGCCATTGGGAGAGCGATGGAGTCCCCCCCCCCACTGTTGTCTCGGCCCTCGCACGGGCAACTGGGATTCCATGGGTCCGCATCTGTGAAGCCTCGTCGGAGTCTGTGTCGCATTGTATATCTATTCCTAGGCTCGTCGGAGTCTGTGTCGCATTGTATATCTATTCCTAGCCTCTAGGGCGACCCCATACAACATCGCGTGGAGTATATGCTTCATTTGTAGGCAAATGGGTTATTTAGCTAGAGCTTGCCCTCGGCGGCAATCCAGGAAGACCGCCTGTGGTGGTTCCTCCTCCGTTTCTCGTGCTGATCCTCACGAGGCCCTTAGGTAGCGGAGCACCAGGCCCCAACTTCTACAGACGACCCAATTGTTGGTGGCAAGTGGCGGACGGTTGGCCCGCGCCTTGGCCACTAGACGACCATCAGAGCCGAGCGCCGCCGTCACGTGCGCCAGGCTGGCAGAGCTTAGGAGGATTTGGTTTTGTCAGAGAATCGTTATGAGCATTTATCTCAGTATTTTACCGTTGGTGACGCGCCCTCTCCAGTCTTGGAGCGGGCCCTCCAGCCCCATCAGTATGGCGACCGATCCCTCGTTGAGATCCCCCCCCAACCCCCAATGTTCTGAGAGGCCGGCCGGCCTATCTGAGCCCACGGCGGGCCCCTCCCCGCAGCCTTCCTCTTCGATGGATCTCTCACAGCAGCACCCCTCCTTGGCCCCTCCGCCCTCCCTCGCCGCCTCCCCCACCACCTCCCCCCCTCCTCTCCCATCCTCGACACCGACTTTACCCACCGCAGTTCACTCCGCCCCGCCTTCATCATCCGAGTCCTCCCTCCCCCCCCATATGCCTCTCTAGAGCACTCTCGTCGCCCCCCAACAGCCCCTGACCCGGAGCGGAGGCAGCCGGCGGGCTCCGTCTATTGCTTGATTCACCGATTTTTTGAGCCGGTAGAGATGACATTGCCGCCTCCCCAGTGAGAGCTCTCCCGTTAGAGTTCCTAGGTGGGGCCCCCAGATCTTGGGATAGCGGACATGTAGATTTCACATCGTGAAGTTTTCGTCCGAGTTCCGGCCAGTTGATATTGTGCTAATTCTTTCTATCTCTAGCAGTGCATTTGCCCTATCAACTACTTATTTGCTGTACTAATTCTTTTTATTTGCTACTTCCCTTAGTGCTAGGCTTCATTATGGCTGAGTCTGCCCTGCATCTCTGGAGGTTTGACAGAAACTCAGCACGAAGGGCTTTGTGTGAATATATGCTCTTATGTGTGTGTGTGTGTGTGTGTGGAGTGCGTGTGTGAGAGCATATCTTGATATAGAGTTCTACACCCACTATTGGGCACTGATGACGTTAGTGGGGATGTCGTAGTATCTAGTCCATACTATGCATAATGGACTTGATAGTTATATAGTCTTGTGGGTTGACTACCATGAGTATATAACATGCACGTTCTTAAAAGGTGAATTTGGGCATGTTCCTGGATTCATCTAGATATATATATAGTTTCCTCCGATGTAACACATGCAGCGGAAGTATTCGTAATTAAGGATCTTGTCACACAAGTCTCACACCGCCCTTCTTTTATCCTAAGTTTCGCGAGTTTAGCAATCCACTTTTATCACTTCAAACTTCAAGAGATTTAGAGAGAGAGAGATAGGACTTTACACTAGATTGGGTCCCGAATTACCCACCGAAGGGCCCCATCCTATTGCTAGGAGTATTTGCTTTTATTACTTTGAAGGGAATTGACTTTGGACTGACTTTGGACTGCCTTTGGACTGTAGATAAGCCAAACGCAAGATCACGGAAGACCAAGAGTCTGGCTGAACTCTACACGGCTGTAGAAGCACCAATAATGACCGGATCTCAAGCCTATGCACTCTTCCCAATGGAATGTAGGAAGGCTGCAAATCTGAGGCTGAGATATGAGCTGTTTGGGACTGTTTCTAGGCTATGTATGAATGCGTGCGTTTTACCTTAACCAGATGGCTGTAGCAAAATGATGAAGAGATGAATGCTGAAAACTGGTTGTATGCAGAAAACGCGAGGTTCCCTGAAGGCTGAATGGTGTGTACTGCTTGTTTTACTGATGGAGGCTGAATGCTCATGCGTTGATGCTCCTATGGCTGTGGGATGAAACGCTTGCTCCAAAACGCTAAAGACTGAAGTGATCTATGGCTGTAGACTGAAAACACTGATGCACCTCTTGTTGATGACTGAGATAGATGATGTATGAATGCAAGTGAAGGCTATTTATATGAACAAGGGCTGGTCGGCTGGCAACTAATGCTGGTCGACTGTAGCATAAAGTGCTACACGACTTGCTACATGGATAAATAAAGTAATGATAGTATTAAATGCTACAAAAATGATAAATAAATACTATAAAATATGAAAAAAATACCAGATAAACTTCTGAGGCTTCTGCAATGCATATGGGATGAATGCTATGCAAGAGTGCACACATGTCCTGATGCAAACTCTAAGGCTTCTATGACATCTATATGCATGAATGATTCTCTCCAAGTGGGTTAAGGGACTTTAACTGATTGACTGACTCACTAAGGCTGAGGAATGACCTACATAGCTCGTACCTGACATATCCTAGACTGAGGATTACAATGGGGTCACGACATACGACAAATATCGAATCCTAAAGGGTTCTAATATTGTACAATGTTGCACTGATGATGAGCCATCTTGTCACCATGCACTACAGTGCAGAGTGCATGTGACATTCCCTCGTGCTTAGCTTGGCGGCAGGTTCATGGCTTCTAAGTCGTCTCCCAACGATTGGGAGTACTCTTGAAATAACTCCTCGTCTAGCCAAATGGCTTTGTGGGTACCTCGATCTCGGAACTTCGTATAGAACTGACGGAGTCTTCGACCAGAACCATGCTTCGAACGATGAAGAAGGATATGCTCAGGCTCAATGACTTCTGCTATGCTACCACGTCTGGTTGTTGTTCATCTGAAACATCAAACACTTCTGATCCAACATATGGTTTTAGTCAAGAAACATGGAAAACATCATGGATTGTCCAACTGTTAGGCAGCTTTAACGTCATGGAGACATCACTTATCTTTTTAACTATAGGAAAAGGTCCAAAACTACGAAAAGAAAGCTTGAGACATCGTTTGCCCACTTGTTTCAATCTCTGTTTCATGATGTGCAAATAGACCCAATCCCTTTGCTTGAAGTGGACATCTCGTCTAGACTTATTTGCCTGTCTGCTATAAGCTTCCTGGGCTTTGGTCAAGTGGTCTTTAACGAACTCAATGATTTTGGAAAATGCTTCCGTTGTTTTGTTAGCCTCAAGAGATGGCGACGCCATTCTTGTTAAAAGAGAAGAGAAATGGCAACCAAAGTGTGACCGCTCCCTATAGGAGGCCTACATATAGAAAGACAATATACACATATGTAGAACACTTAATTTAACTGTTATTAAACAATGGAAACAACATCAGTAACACAAATATGGCATCATTATGGCATGATTAGCATCATCAGATTCATCCGATATTTAATCAGCATTTATTCAGGCATTTTTATGCATTTTTGGGACAGCCGACTAGCATTTATGCTATGATTGGCATTATTTATGCAGTCGTGGACATATAGCAGCTGGCTGACTGTAGCAATACTGGCCGACCAGCATCAGTACCCACCTATAAAGGGAAACGCTTCCTCATCAGCAGGAGCATGCGTTTTCAGCCTTCATCCCAGCATTCAGCATTCCCAAACGCATCATAGAAGCATTCAGCAGCCTTCAGTCATCAGAGGGCTTATCAGCAGTGAAGCGCATCCTCCTCAGGATCAGTTGGCGTTTCAGCATATCAGCATCAGCCCTCATCATCAGCACTCAGATTTACGCATCCCATCAGCCTCATCATCAGTTAACGCATCCCATCAGCATCTTCATCAGTAACGCATCTTCATCAGCATTCATCTGCAGCAAACGCAGCCCCATTCAGTTCAGTCCAGCCCATCAGTGCTGCGTTTCATTATCAGGTTAGCATTCAGCTTCTGTTCCAAAGCCTCCCTTCAGTGTTTCCTTCCCAGGAGACAAGGGAAAGAGTGGACAGCAGTTTAGCCCGCATTTCCAGCACATAGTCAGCATATTCAGCAGCACAGATCCAGTTGGATCTCATTGTAACCGCATTCATTCATATAATATAGCTGCACTGCATTGACACATACTTGTCTATCTCTTTGTATATCTGTTTGTCTCTTGAACATCATTAAGTGCAGTTAAGTGTAGACTAAGGTTGTGATTACTACGGTCTCATCCCTCACATGTCACAGTGATGCAACACTGGTCGCACACGGGTGGCACTGATTTGGCTCCCGTCCATGTGACACCATAAAACTGGCCCTTTCACATGGGACACTGACCTGGCCCCATGTGAACATGGCACAAATCTGGCCTCTCTATGGAGTGACAGTCCCATAGAAGTGGCTCTAGAAATGGAGATGGACCAAATGGTAACATCAAAGGCTGCCTCATACGGAGTTCGTCCGACACTGGATGAATGAGTATCATTCAAGATGGCTTGGACCAATGGAATATAGTGTTTCCATTTGGACTGCTAGTTATGACAATATGACTTGAGAACATCAAAGACCAACTGATTATAGATTTCTGTCTGGCTGTCTATCTGTGGATGGAATGCACTAGACAACTGTATCTTGGTTCCAAAATTTTCGAATAATGCCCTCCAAAAATGCGAGGTAAACTTGGAATCCCTGTCTGATGTAATGGTGCTAGGCAAACCACAAATGGGGTACCAATGCTTGAGAAAAAGGCGGGCTACGTCCTCAGCTGTGGCCGTATGCTTGCATGGGATGAGCATGCAAAACTTACTGAAGCGATCCACAATGGTAAAACACCGAGTGTTACGAGATCCGGTGGATGCTGGTAGAGGCCCTACAAAGTCCATAGAAATGTCGATGAAAGGTCCGTCAAGGATAGGCAAAGGTTGAAGTAACCTAGTCTTCTTTGTATGTGGAACCTTAACTTTTTGACAGATCTTACAGGCTTCAACATGCGAATATACATCGCACCTCATTTTTGGTCACTAAAAGGACCGTTCCAATTTCTCGAGGGTACTGTTGATACCTCTATGTTCTCCAACTAAGGAGTCATGGGCATCATAGAGAAGAGCTGCTCGCTTTTCTCGAATGACACAGAGGCGGTTCTTGTAGAACAACCAACCGTTTTGCATTGAATAATGGCCAGGCTCAGAGGTGAGGGCCAAATTGTATTGAGTACCAAACTCAGGGGAGTCGACATACTGGTCTTTCATGCTATGTAAGGCTGTGGGTTATGCTTACCAAGGATGTACTCAATCATTCCTCCAAATTGTTGGAAGATCTGACTCCATCTGGCTTGCCGATCACTCCACTGGGAACTTGGCATGGTTTGAAGCTACTTAAGTGCTGGGTGGTCTGTTTTGACTGTGAAAGCCTGTCCATAAAGGAAAGGCTTCCAATGTTTGAGCACTGGGATCACACCCAAAAGCTATTTGTCATAAATCGAATAATTCTTTTCGGCGACATTCAACTTTCTACTGTAGTAGGCCCCGAGTCTATTGTCTTGCTCGAGAACTGCACCTATGGCTACATTGGTGGCATCGATAATGACGTCAAAAGGTTGATCCCAAGATGCTAACTTCAAAACAGGCACTTCTGAGGCTGCTTTTTGGAGTGCATGGAATGCATCAAGCACCTTACCTTTGACTCTGACTTTCTATCTACGAGTCTTCACCCCCTTGAGCAAGTTGGTGAGAGGTGTTGCAAGGTTGGAAAACTGGTGAACATGAGTGCTGTAGGCTTGCAAAAGACCTACAAAAGAACGGATCTCTTGGGCAGTCTGAGGGATGTCCCAATCCAAGATCTCTTGAACCTTTGAGGGGTCCAATTGAATCCCATCAGAACCGATGATATAGCCCTCCCAAGTATTGAACCTCTGTAATGTCGAAGATAGACTTTTTGACGTTTATGTAGAGCCCATTATCTCGCAAAAGTTGCAAGACTTTCTCCACATCTTTCTCATGCTGCTCGGCAGTGGCTGAGAAGACAAGTATGTCATTAAGAAATATGAAAACACACTTACCAATGAGGACTGTGAAAATCTTGGACACCATTTTATTGAAGGTTGCGGGTGCATTGGTAAGCCCAAAAGGCATGACTATGAACTCGTAGTGACCACGCTCTGTTCGGAAAGCTGTTTTTGGAATGTCAGCCTTAAAAAATGCGGACTTGATGGTAACCACTCTTGAGGTCGATCTTAGTGAAAAATTTTGTGCCGTCTAAACGCTCCAAAATGTACTCAATCCTTGGCATAGGAAACTTATTCTTGAGTTTGTTTAATGCGCTGTTGTCTACACAAAGGCGTGCAGACTTGTTCTTCTTTTGGACAAATAGGATGGGTGCAACAAATGGTGAGGAAGAAGGCCGAACAACTCCGGCTCGGAGGAGCAGCTCGCCCTCTAAAGTCTTGGAAAGACGATAGGGGAACTTACTAGGAGGTTCTGATCCAGGGACCAAATTGATATGATGGTCCTTAGGACGGGATGGGGGGAGACTGGGCGGGAGATCATCCCGAAGCATAATGTCCTGATGTCTAGACAGGAGATCTGCTAAGTGTGGGACTGGGGATGAAGATGAGATAGCTGTGACCGATGAGGTAGAGGCTGTGTGAGCACGAATATAAAGCAATGCTCCTTATGCACCCTTACGGATAGCTCGTCAGGCCTGAGATGAGAAATCAATGGGACGCCAAGAGTGCTTCTATCCCCACGAATCATGACGGACTTAGGAAAACCTTTATAGATAGTAAAAGTGTCCTGTTCCCAATCGGGAATAGGCTCATAATGACGAAACCACTGGATTTCTAAGATCATGTCGCACCCCAAAAGAGACGAGACGATGAAATCTCGTTGGAATGAGGCCTTTTGAACTACAAAGGCAAACTGCTCTGCCTTTTGAGATATGTGGGTGCGGAGGCCATGTGTGAACCCGTCCACATCCAAATGATATGGCACTAATGTATAGCTCATTTTGTTAGCCAATTGGGGAGAGATGGTGTCCTTAGAAGTGCCCATGTCAAATAGGACTACAAACTGTCGGCCCTTGGCAGAGCCATAAGCTCGGATGAGGCTTTTCTGTGCAGCATCGCTCTCACCCTCCTACATAGCATCAAATACCACGGATGGCATAGGATGCATAGAAGGCAAAAGCTGAACTGCGTTTGTGGTAGTAGGTGGGGATGGAGGAGTAGGAGATACTGTGGCAACTGTGAAAGAAGGGGCTTTGGAGACTTGCTCCGCTTGCCATTTCTGGCGATCCTTCTTACCATGCCTGATGGTATGACGGAAAAAACATCTGTTTTCTGACTGGTATTTTGTTTGCTCCTCTGGAGGAAGATAACCTCCAATGATGCCTACTTTAGCCTTAGGTTTTCTTAGGCTTGGGTTCCTTATCCTTTTTATTTTTTATTTTTCCGAGAAAAGATCCTTTCATTAGTTAAAAAAAAACCGCCCACTGGGCTACAAAAAAACCTCTCTTGCTCATAAGAAGGCAGAGCACAGATCCAATCAAGGCAGCTAGGGAGACTCTCCCTAGGTGCAAAGAAGGTACAAAGATCAGTACAAAAAAACTGAGAGCTATATCATACAATAGGAGGGGGGAAAAGCCAAACAGGTGGCCTGTAATGCCAGCGGGGGACTCCCGTGTGTAGTGTATAGAAGGGGCCGCTGCGCCAAGTGGTGTGGAAGGCCTGGCGCCGCAAGATCGCCGCATTCGAGTCGCCTAGGATGCGGTCATATTGTCCGCGCAGGGTGTGGATCAGCTCCTACCAAATCCCCCGAACAGTCTTTGCTGGTGGCTCCAGTCTCCCCTCAAAGGCCCTGAAACACCGGGCTCTCCAGGTGAACCAGATGGTGAGGCTGCTGAGGAGCTCCCATCGTAGATCCCTCTCCTGTGTCCAGACGGCGGACGAGAACTCCGGTGAAGGAACAAGGCGAGACTGGCCCCTAATGAATCTGTGCTCCGTCTCGTATCCCAAGCAGGCCCTGACGATGTCGACCAAGCAGCGGCACCCCACGTATACATGCCCTCTAGAGAGAGGGGGGACCAAAATGTGTAGCATCCCTAGCCAAATCTGCTGCGCCTGTGGACAGTCCCATAGGCAGTGTCTCTGTGTCTCCAAAGGGTGGCCGCATCGGCCACAGGCCGTCGGAAGACCACTGTAGACAAGCCAGGTGCCAACCGCAGAGCCCCTGTGGGCAACCAGCCACTGAAAAGTCGAGATCCTGCGTGCCTGTCGACTAGCCCAGAGCCTGGTCCAAAAATCCTCGAGGAACTCCTGTGAGAGTCCCTGCAGCCGCCAATGCTCCGCTGCGGCTGGAGAGACCATCCTCCTCACAGTCAGAATATGCCTCCCCAACCGAACAATGTACTGGAAAAAGGTAATCTTTGTGGCCCCAGGGAACGCATAAGGATCATGCCACTCGTACTCGCCAGGGTCCCACTGGAGCCAGGCCAAAGGGCGCACATCATATGCCCAAATGCGCCAATCAGAGTCCACATCTGTAGGGTCTGGATCAATATGCCACTTCCGAGAAGCGGCGGCCACTACCCGTATCCTCTGAAAGATGCACTCTGCAACCAAAGGCGACTCCGCCTCCACTCTCTGAAGTCTGCCCTCATCTTGGATCTCATAGTAGAGGCATCTACCATCCTCAGTGCAAGCTCTGGTAGCAATCAGGATCTCCAACTGTGTAAAGGCTCCCATCCATCGTGGGGCCGCTGGCTCGAAAGGCGTGAACCACTCCTCAGTGAGTGCCTCCTGAATGTCATCTCGCATAATCAGCCCCCCTCTGAAGTGACTCAGCCTCTCCACCTGGACCTCCTCTGGGAGACTGCAAAAGGCCTGCCAGTCTCCAAAAGTGCTTGCTGGGCCTGCCGCCAATGGTCCCCAGGCTAGACGAGGCCGAGAGCCCAGCATATGACCCTGCTTAGTGCGTACCGCGGGGCTCCATATGAGCGGTTGTCTGGCCCGCTCCTCATCACAAGTAGGTCGTCTCTGAGAAAGCCCCGGTCTCAGCAGCTCCCAAGCTCGCAGGATGCTCAAGGCAAATCTGTCCTCCCATCCTCTACTGAGGCCTGTCCTCCTCATCTCTATGAAGATCCATCGTATCTCTGGTGCCCAAGTGCCCCCTGCAGGAGGAGCCCTAGCCTGCAGTCGCTGAAAAAGAAGCTCCTTCCAAGGCTCAGCGCCTGGAAGCAGCCCCTGAACAATAAGCTTCCCCAATAAGGCTCTACTTTGATCAACTGGATCTATAATGCCCAAGTCTCCCTGGGCCAGTGGAAGAGTAATAACTGCCCAAGCAACCTTAGCCCGGGCTGGCTGACCGTCCCGCCTAGACCAAAGAAAGTTCCTGATCAGCCTCTGTACCTGGCTGATGCAAGAGCTCGAGAAGATCCAGCAAGACGTGATGTACCACATGGTCGCTAGAAGCACTTGATTTGTCACGACCACCCTCCCACCCCTGTCTAGGCTGCCAATCTGAGGTCTCCGTGGGCTGAGCAGGTGTCCCAGAGGCTGCCTGTCGAGCCGCATCTGTGGGCGGGCCATCGCAGGCCTGCTGCTGTGGTGACGGTCGGGGTCTCCTGCGAGGGCAGGCCTTGGCGAGGTGACCGACCTGCCTGCATATAAAGCACTGGTTCGGGAGCCCCCAGAACTCCACTCTCTGATCAATCCATCCCCCCCCCCCTATCCTAGGTAGCTGAATGACCTTCGGAAGGGAGGAGATGTCAGGAACCAAAACCCTGACTGAAGGCAGGCCAGCTGCTCTAGCCACCACTGAAGCTGCTGTGGGGCCAGTCTCAAGCACCGAGCCCACCAATGCCCCTATCCTAGAAAGGAGCGGAAGGTACTCGCGGCGAAGTCCTGCAGATGGTGGAATGTGCTTGGAGGCGTTCCACCTCTGCGGCGAGGCTCGCTTCCTCTTCCGGCGAAAGAGAAAGCCTGATGGGGGTATCCTCAGGGGCGGGCGAAGGGGCTGCGGAAGAGTCCCTTTGAGGTGGGGCGGGAGGAGCCTCCATCAGTGTCTGAAGCTTTGTCGAAGGCGAAGCGTAAACGGAGAACCTTGCAGGTGAATGGGAGATTTAATTAGGGTTAGAGTTCATGTGGGAGACATACACAGAGAAACAAGGGAGAGAGAGAGAGAGAGTTGTGGGGATAAGTCAACTCATGGGAAACTGGCCTCATCCAATGCCCATCAAGTGTCTGCAATGAGGCCATATCAAGGCTGAAACTGGCCTCATCCAATGCCCATCAAGTGTCTGCAATGAGCAAACCGCTCCGGAGGCAAACTCTTTGTCAAGAGATCAGCCGGGTTGTCATCCGTATGAATCTTAACAAGCTGAATTTGCTTGTTCTCTATCACCTCTCTGATGAAGTGATACTTCACATCCACATGCTTCGTCTTTGCATGAAAGACAGGGTTCTTTGCAAACAGGATGGCACTCTGACTGTCACAATGCAACAATGGAATATCCCCTGTATAACCCAAATCAACCACTAACCGAGATAGCCATAATGCCTCCTTGCAAGCCTCTGTGGCTGCAATATACTCGGCCTATGTAGTAGATAAGGCAGTGCACTTCTGCATCCTGGATATCCATGACACAGCACCTCCTGTGAATGTAAACACATAACCGGTAGTAGACTTCCGGTTATCTGGATGACCGGCATAATCCGAATCCGTGTAACCATGCACTAATGCATCCTGTTTGCCAAAACAAATGCACATATCCTGTGTGCCCTTCAGGTATCTCATGACACCTTTCACTGCTTCCCAATGCTTCTTGCCAGGGTTGGCCATGTATCTAGAAACCACTCTCACTGCAAATGCAATGTCCGGCCTAGTAGCAACCATGGCATACATGAGACTGCCACAAGCTGAAGCATACGGAATCTTGGCCATCTCAGCCCTATCACTGTCTGACTGTGGGCTGTCCATAGCACTGAGTTTCACATATGGAGGCAAAGGAGTACTAGTCTTCTTCCCCCCGTCCATATTGAACCTCTGCAAAATTTTGCCAATGTATTCCTTCTGAGACAAATACAACACATGCTGATTTCTGTCCCGAAGTATCCGCATACCCAAAATGTGATTTGCATCACCCAAATCCTTCATATCAAAGGTTTGATGCAGCCTCTTCTTCAAGGTATCCATCTCCTTACGAGATTTCCGGCAATCAACATATCATCAACATACAAGATGAGGATCAATAGACTGCCATCCGAAGCTTTCTTGGTGTATAAGCAGTGATCTATGTCACTTCTCTTGAAATTCTGGGATTTCATGAATGTATCAAATTTATGATACCATTCCCTTGGTGCCTGTTTGAGCCCATAAAGACTCTTTTTCAGCTTGCATACAAGCTTCTCCTTTCCATTCATTCCATAACCCTCTGGCTGTTATATATATATCTCCTCATGGAGATCACCGTGAAGAAAAGCAGTCTTCACATCCATCTGAATCAAGTCCAGATCATCATGAGCAAGCAACCAAAGCTAATACAGCTCTAGTGTGGTCATTTTGACCACTGGAGAGAAGATCTCATCAAAGTCCACACCATATTCCTGCTTGAAGCCCTTAGCCACTAACCTGGCTTTGTATCTTGGCTTTGCATCTGGTGCAACTTTGAGCCTGTAAACCCACTTGCATGGCAAAACCTTCTTGCCTGCAGGCAAATGCACCAACTTCCATGTTCCATTTTTGTGCAGAGAATCCATCTCTGACTTCATGGCACGCTCCCAAAGAGCCTTGTCTGCCCTCTGTAAAGCCTCATTATAACATGAGGGCTCCCCACAGTCAGTGAGCATTAAGTAGTCAACCCCTGGAACAAACCTGTCAGGGGCTCTGGAGGGTCTTGTGGACCTCCGTACCCAATGACCATCATTTGCAGGTTGCTGTCCAGCCTGCATATCACCTATTGGTGGCTCCTGTTCCATGCCATAAGGCTGAAAAATCATGCCCGGTATCTCCTCTAACTGTGGCATATCCATAGGGATATTTTCTGCCATGTTTGGCTGTTCATTTGGACCATTTTCAGCACCATTTAAGGGCTGGTTTTGCTGCTGTAATGGCTGATTTACAGCCCCTGGTTGTTGTCCATGATGTCCATCATCATCAAAGATGACTCTGCCAGGCTCCGTTGCCTTGCAGGCTCCTTATACATGCATGTTTCATAAAAAATGACATCATTGCTGCGTATAATCTTTGTATTCACTGGATCCCAAAGTCTATACCCCATTTCACCTCTGTCACCATATCCTAGGAATATGCATTTGTGAGACTTAGGATCAAGTTTGGTGCGCATTTCCCTGCGTATGTGCACGCACGCAACGCAACCAAACACTCTCAAGTGCTTGTAGGACGGAGGCTTCCCTGTCCATACTTCCTCTGGCACTTTCCCACCAAGCCTCGTGTTAGGTGACCTGTTTATAAGATGAACGGCTGTCATAACAGCTTCAGCCCAAAAACCATGAGGTAATGCAGCATGTGACAACATAGAACGGACCTTCTCCTGAATGGTCCTGTTCATCCTCTTTGCTGTCCCGTTTTGTGGAGGATCATAAGGAGTAGAGAGCTCCCTCTTGATGCCTTTAGCATCACAAAAGTCCTGAAACTGTTTGGACATATACTCTCCACCATTGTTGGAACGCAAAGCCTTCATTGTTTTGCCAGTTTGATTCTCAACAAGAGCAACAAACTTCTCAAACACTGAGAATGTATCACTCTTCAAACGAAGAGGATAAACCCACATCTTGCGTGTGGCATCATCAATAAAAGACAAAGTATTTTGCCCCTCCCTGAGGCATCTCACATACATCTGTATGCACAAGCTCTAACTGAGCATCTTTCTGTCCAAGAGCTTTCTTGTGGGGGCACTGGAGTTGCCTACCATATATACAATGCTCACAAAACTGAAAACTTGAAAACTTTAGAGAAGGCAAGTAACCCAAACGAGACATGGTGGGCTTGGTACTAGAGACTGGCCCCTCAGCTGCTTCAGTGGTGGCCAGAGCAGCTGGGCTACCTTCGGTCAGAGTGTTGGTGTCTGACATCTCCTCCCTTCCTAAGGTCATTCAGCTACCTAGGATAGGGGGGGGATGGATAGATCAGAGAGTGGAGTTCTCGGGGCTCCCGAATCAGTGCTTCATTTGCAGACAGGTCGGCCATCTGGCCAAGGCCTGCCCTCGCAGGAGACCCCGACCCTCACCACAGCAGGCTACTGATGGCCCGCCCACATATTCGGCTCGGCAGGCTGCCTCCGGGACACCTGCTCAGGCCACAGAGGCCTCGGAGTGGCAGCCTGGACAGGGGCGCCGCCGAGGGAGACAGCCACAGCAGCACGTCCAGAGACCGCTGCACAGCAGCAGCCACAGTCTCAGCCTCACTGGGTTCCCGTGAGGAACAGCTTTTCTCCCCTCTTGGAGGAGACCCCCGCGGCGACGACTGAGGACCAGGAGATGCCAGCACCCCCTCCTTCACCCCCCCCACCGCCGTCCCCCCCCCCTCCTTCACCCCCCCCACCCCCGTCCCCCCCCACCGCCTTGCTTCCACCATCGCCTCCTCCCGCCTCCGCTCCGGTTTCGGCAGCGGCTCCCTCTCCACCCCCCTCGCCTCCCCCTCCTCCCCCTCCGCCCACCTCACCTTCCCGGGAGGCCCTGGCAGTTCCCTGGGGTTCACCTGCAGTCCGGAGTGCGCTGAGCACTGACCTCGCTCGAGCATCACAGAGGAGACCTATGCCGATTAGGGCTTCACGGATTTCATCTATCCGCAGTCGGCTGAGTCGCCTTGGCATTAGACAGCGCTCGGAGGCTTTTGATTATACCTTCACACGGCTTTTTGGAACAGAGGGCCCCCATGAGCCAGCACCCATCCGAGTTCATGTAGTGATACCTCCGGCCCGCGGGGAGGAGGCACTAGACTCAGCGGTGGCCTTCTCGTTCCCTCTATGTGGCCCTTGCGACCGGGAGTGGACTCTAGAGCTCGCTCTCAGCACTTTGAAGACTCAGGCAGTTGAGTTTTCTCATCACATGAGCGATCTAGAGGTGACAGATGTGATAGGCCGACTTTGGGAGTTGGCTCATTTTTTCTTGGATCCCGGGAGTGTGGATACCTCAGGGATTCGGCATTTGGTCGTTCGCAGAGTGGCAGACTTAGCACGCGACCCTAGATATGTGTGTATACACGAGGTTGCTTTGTCAGAGCGGGAGGCAGTCGCCATGGGCCACAGCCACGGGCGCCTGATCCGGGATTCTTGCAGCACACCGGGTGGGCAGATTCGCAGCCGCTCGGATGGGGACTGCTCTCCATCCAAGCCGCTTGCGAAGGCCCGCCGTACGGCTGAGACAGCATCCACCTCAGCAGGGCATCCATGAGGATCATCTCATGGAATGTACAGGGCCTTGGCGGAGCACATTTTATACGCTATCGTGGTTGCTTGAGGCAGGAGCTTCAGAGATGCCTGGTTGGTGGCAGCATTGATATTTTGATGATGCAGGAGCACCACTTGGGTGAGAGCAGGATCCGGAGATATGGTTCGGTGATGCCTGGTAGATGGGACACTTTTTGGTCTGCAGGGTTTGGTCCTTTGGGTGGACAGGGAGGAGTATGCATGGTCATTGCGTATTCTGGCCCCCCTCTCTCCAGAGGGTATGTTTACGTGGGGTGCCGCTGCTTGGTCGACTTTGTCAGGGCCTGCTATGGGCTATGAGATGGAGCAGGGCAGTCAGGCCATCAGATTTATTAGGGGCCAGCCTCGCCTGGTTCCGGCACCGGATTTCTCGTCCGCCAGCTGGACACAGGAGAGGGATTTACGATGGGAGCTCCTCAGCAGTCTCACCATCTGGTTCACCTGGAGGGCTCGGTGCTTTACGGCCTTTGAGGGGAGATTGGAGCCACCAGCAGAGACTGTACGGGGGATTTGGCAGGAGTTGGTCCACACCCTGCGAGGACAGTACGACCGCATCCGGGGAGACTCGGATGAGGCGATCTTACGGCGCCAGGCCTTTCACACCACTTGGCGCTGTGGCCCTTTCTACACCTTACACACGGGATCCCCCCGTTGGCACTACAGGCCACCTGTTTGGCTCTTTCCCCCCCCTATTGTATGATTTAGCCTCTCAGTTCTTTGTACTGATGCTTGTATTTTGCAGCACCTAGGGAGAGTCTCCCGGGCTGCCATGCTGTATTCACTGCTCTGTCTCTCTTATGAGCAGGCGAGATCTTTTGTAGCCCTACGGGCGTTTTTTATATAACTAATGAAAGGATCTTTTCTCGGAAAAAAAAAAAAAAACCCAAACGAGACAATTGCTCCATTCCTTTGACACTCATGTGTCCCAACCAGCTATGCCACATAGAGATTTCCGACGGCTCGGTTGCATTTACATTAGCATGGTGACAAACACCTGCATGCATGGAATAAAGAGTGTCCACCTTAGAGCCTCTGGCAACAACCAGTGAGCCCTTACTAATCTTCCACTTTCCACGACCAAATGTGGTAACATAATCAGCATCATCAAGCTGTCCAGTAGAAAGCAGGTTCTTCTTGATCTCAGGCACATGCCTGACATCATGGAGCATAAGCTGTGAGCCATCTGAAAACACAAGCCTCACATCACCTCTGCCAAGAATCTTGCATGCATGGTTATCACCCAAATAAACTACTCCTCCATTGCCAGCAGTATACCTGACAAACAAGTCTCTGCAACCTGTGACATGAAAGGAGGCACCTGAATCAATGATCCATGAGTGCATACCATGACCATCTCCTGTAAGAAGTAAATGGGCATCAAGTGAAGACGTGAATAGGACCTCATCCTCACTGTCACCTGCATGTGACACATTGATTTCTTCAATCTTGACTCCACTTTTGCCCTTTGGCTTTACATCTTTGGCTTCATCTTTGTCTTTGTCTTTGCCTTTTCCCTTTTCCTTTTGATCATTTTTCCATTTGTAGCATTGCTTTTTGATGTGTCCCTTCTTGCCACAATAATGGCATTCCAAGTCCTTTTTGGAGCGGTACTTGCTCCTTCCCCGTTCTTGGCTTTTACCCCTTTGCTGGGATCTCCCACGTGCATTCATTGCATTGGACTTTCCAACAGAGTTATTCTTCCTGTTCATCTCTTCTTGAAGAAGAGCACCCTCAACATCTGCATATGACAGCATAGCATTCGAATTGCTAGTGGCTGTCCTGAATGTGTCCCAACTCTCTGGCAAAGTGCATAAGAGAAAGGTGGCTTTGAACTCATCGTCCATTGCCAACTTTTGATTTATAACTTAGCTGACAATACCATTAAACTCATTTAGATGGGCTGTCATAGACGCCCCTTCCTTCATCTGAAGACCTATGAGTTTCTTAAACCAATACACTTTGCTTGAGGCACTTTGCTTTGCATACAAGTCCTGCAATCTCTGCCACATTCCCCAAGCTGTCTTCTCTTCACGAATGCTGAAAAGTAAAGAGTCTGACACAGACAACATGATAGTAGATCTTGCCGGCTCATCCATATCTTCCCACTCTTCAGCAGTAAGAGAAGCGGGCATTACACCCCTTTCTTTGATAGGCTTGTGCTGCTTCTTCTGGAGCAACACATTATAGCACTGGGTTTGCCAAATATCATAGTTATGTGAGCCTTCAAGCTTCTTGATGTGAAGCAATGAAGAGCTCTCACATGTGGTTGCCATAGCAATATGCAACCTGTCAATGCTTGACTCCCTGCAAAATGTGCAAACACTGCACCAAAAGCGCACACAGTGCTCACAGTTGTTCTCCCAAGCTTTATCTCCCACTGCGGAAGCACAAATGCAACTCTACTCCCACTGTATGTGATGAAATCACCAAAATCTGGTTGCTGCAGATTTAGGACAGCACCTTAAATGTGCTCTGTTGCCCTTCCAAAGTACTGTACAGCAGTACTAAGTGCTCACCAATAATGTACCAAACCTGTACCGGCAAGTACAGCAGCTGAAATTGAACCTTTTGGTCACTCAAATCAATGTGCAGCCATGCCAAAACTTGTACAAAGCTGTACCAGCAAGTACAGTAGCAATAAATGCTCTCCTGGCTGTCCAAATGAGTGAAAATCAGACTTTTACAGTCCCGACCACTGCATACAACAGTCCCGAACAGAAATTGGGCAAAAGTCCCTTGACTGCAAGCTGATTTCTGAGGATTCAAGACATAAAAGTCTTGCCTGCTGCTTTGCCAAGCTCAACAAGCATAAAATCTTGAAAAGCCCCTTGATTTAAGATCAATTTCTGATCATACATGGTACATTGACGCACATGAAGGCATCCAGAGTCTTCATAATGCTTCCCCCTGGCCACATATACATCCAATACATGAAAGCTACTTGATTTACAAGCACATTGAGTGCTTGTCAGGCATCAACACATTGCCCAAAGCATCAAATGCGATTGCCTGCATGCAAATCAATTCAATCGGCACAAAAGCCCCTTGATTTGCACTGCAATTTGCTGCAATTTTGCCCGAATGTGCGATTTCTCACATCATACAGCATGTATGAATGCTTAATTGCACAATTACATTGCTAGGAGTATTTGCTTTTATTACTTAGAAGAGAATGACTTTGGATTGTAGATAAGCCAAATGCAAGATCACTGAAGACCAAGAGTCGGGCTGAATTGTACACGGCTGTAGAAGCACCAATAATGATCGATCTCAAGCCTATGCACTCTTCCCAATGGAATGTAGGAAGGCTGCAAATCTGAGGCTGAGATATGGGCTGTTTGGGACTGTTTCTAGGCTATGTATGAATGCTGTTTATGAATGAATGCGTGCGTTTTACCTTAACCAGATGGCTGTAGCAATACGATGAAGAGATGAATTCTGAAAACTGGTTGTATGCAGAAAACGCAAGGTTCCCTGAAGGCTGAATGCTGTGTACTGCTGCGTTTTACTGATGGAGGCTGAATGCTCATGCGTTGATGCTCCTATGGCTGTAGGATGAAACGCTTGCTCCAAAACGCTGAAGACCGAAGTGATCTATAGTTGTAGACTGAAAACGCTGATGCACCTCTTGTTGATGGCTGAGATAGATGTATGAATGCAAGTGAAGGCTATTTATATGAACAGGGGCTGGTCGGCTGGCAACTAATGCTGGCCGACTGTAGCATAAAGTGCTACACGACTTGCTACATGGATAAATAAAGTAATGATAGTATTAAATGCTACAAAAATGATAAATAAATACTATAAACTATGGAAAAAATACCAGATAAACTTCTGAGGCTTCTGCAATGTTCTAGATGGCCTAAATGCATATGGGATGAATGCTATGCAAGAATGCACACATGTCCTGATGTAAACTCTAAGGCTTCTATGACATCTATATGCATGAATGATTCTCTCCAAGTGGGTTAAGGGACTTTAACTGACTGACTGACTCACTAAGGTTGAGGAATGACCTACGTAGCTCGTACTTGACATATCCTAGACTGAGGATTACAATGGGGTCACGACATACAACAAATATCGAATCCTAAAGGATTCTAATATTGTACAATGTTGCACTGATTGATGAGCCATCTTGTCACCATGCACTACAGTGCAGAGTGCATGTGACTTCCGATGTCTGCCGACGGAAGGGACCGACATGTTTGAGGAGACAGGAGTCCCTATTCGGGTATGTGTGGTTTTTCACCACTCGAGACCCTCTACGCTAGATAATGGTGCAATGATCTTCTCTTTCCCCTTCAGTGCAGCCCTGGGGATAGAGTGGGATCCCGAGTTGGTGGCAGCTCCCATCCAGGGACCTGCAGTCGAGCTCTCCCACCATCTCCACGATCTTTGTATCACCGACATTCTCACCCATTTTTGGCCTTTGGCTAGGATGGAGCTTGGCGGTTCAGCCCATCGAGGCTAGGACGGGGAGATGGTAGCCTCTAGCTTGGAGGTGTTGCTTTGTATTCATGCATACTTCTGCCGTGGTACCTCTTCCTCCTTCTTATAGATACCTCCATTGTGATTGATGGAGTCTGGAGTATGCATACACTTGCGCTCGGATAGAGTGGCGTCACATGGAGGACAGGATTAGTGCCCACTTGGCACGCCTTCATCCCTGCACGGATTGTGTCTATTCCCTGTCTAAATCCTCGCCCAAGACTCTTCGAGTGGAGGCCAGTTCCGCTAGTGCCGCATCACACAGTGATTGATATGCAGATTTTTTCATGGGGCATTCAAGGTTTAGGGCGGCCTCAGTGCTTTCAGAGACGAGGCACCTCAGAGGGGAGCTTCAGAGAGCCATAGTTTGGGGACCCATAGACATTTTATTCCTCCAGGAGCATCACCTTTCAGAGGGACGCACCCGCTGATGCGGGAAGATTCTTCCAAGCATGAGTCACACTTTCTGGTCCCCATCCTTCAGCCCCTCTGGAACGCAGGGAGGGGTGTGTATTTCTATCAGTGAGCAGCTGTTACCGGCAGTTTGACTGGCTCAGGATTCATAGTCGTGGGGCGTGAACAGTGGATTACCATTTTGATCAGAGAGGATAGCATTGGCTTTCTCAATGTTTATGATCTGAACGCCGCTGCAGGTAGAGTCGAGCACAATCCAGTAGGCCCTCCCTCAGGCTGACTTTTGGTGCTTGGGCGATGACTTCAACATGATAGAGGTAGCTGAGGACAAACTTGGAGGTGGCATGGCCACAGTCTCAAGAGATGATTCTCGCACTCAAGAGACATTACCCTTGGCATCTTCCAGAGTTTTGGGCATAGCCCTGGGAGCCTTTGCTTCTCGAGATTGGATAGGAGGAGCACCGGCCCCAACCTCTCTAGACTAGATAGGTTTTATGTTGATGAGTTGGCAGGCACTTCCTTTTTTGATCACGCCCCGGTTATTTTGTCCTTAGAGGACCCGTGGAGGCACAACAGGCATGTGAGCTCGAGGATTCCAGACAGCCTCATTCAGGACCCACCCCGAGATATGCAGCAAGATAGAGCAGATATGGGCGGGATTTGACTTTATTTCAGGCTCTGTTGCGTGCACATCGGATGAGGGCTTAGGTGAGATCAATAGTTTCTTGCAGGAGGTAGCCGAAGCCGATTGGAGGGCTTCCGAGAGCAGGAGAGGAGTCTGAGGAGGAGTCTAGCTTCTTTACAACAGCTTCAGGAGAGTCTAGCCCATAGTCACAAGGAACGGGGGACGGTAACGGGGGACGGGGACGGGGACGGGACGGGGGACGGCCATAAGTAGGGAACGGGGACGGGGGAGGGAACGGCACTCAAAAAATACTTTTTTTTTAAAGTTTTTCCACCCTCAGGTAACTACGCAGGCACCGGCTAACTCTACTTTGTGAGTCCCCTCTATATGAGGAGAAGGCATTTATGAGTAGCACGGGTCACCTGATAAGTCCCGGTTTAAACACCGGATGGTGGCCGATTGTGGCCAGATAGCATGAGACGATTCTAGAGAAGGTTGGCACACTGCCAAAAAGGCTACATGCATATGCGGTGAGTTATTATACACCTACTGCATATGGGCTGTAAATTTTGAGTCCGTTGCGGCGCGCAGTTTCACACCAGCCTACTTGGGGGAAGGTGCGGAGGGGGGCGTGAGCCCCTCTCTGCAGGGGGTCCGGGGGGGAGATGACTCCCCCCCCCCCCGGCCCGAAGGGCCGTTTACGCTAAACTCCATGTTTGTAGCCTTGTTCTATATATAGATATTAGATAGGCAAGAGAGAGGGAAGGGCAAGTGAGAGAGAGAGAGAGGCAAGGGCCAAGCCTCAAGGGCCAAGGCCCAAGGCCCAAGGCTCAAACTTAAGCCTCAAGGGCAAGAGAGAGAGAGAGGGCCAAACAAGCCTCAAAGAGCCAACAGCTAAAAAAGGCTAGAAATGGGAAGCGCAACGGCCAAAAATGGCAGGCATCTCTCTGCCGTCCCCTCACAGGTCCGTCCCTCACCGGCGTCCCCCGTTCCTGTGCCGTCCCTAGTGAGAAACGTGCCATGGGGGACGTCCGTCCGTCCCCGTCCGTCCCCGTTGCTGGTCCGTCCCGAATCGGCGTCCCCGCGTTCCAAGCTGCCGTCCCCTCCGTCCCCTGTGACTATGGTCTAGCCTCTTTACAGCAGGAGAGGAGTCTGAGGAGGAGTCTAGCCTTTACCGCAGCTTCAGGAGAGGTCTCTCGATAGTCAGCGGATCGGGAGTCAGCTTGCTGCCGCTCGCACGGAGATTAGATTCATCGAGGAGAGGAGGGTGGAGTATAGGTATCACGCCAGGGCCTCTTTTTGGACTCGAGTCATAGGGGATTTCTTTGAGATAGCCGGCTCCCACAGGAGGAGAGACAACATTCGCAAGTTCTCTTCGGTCATTCTTATTGACATCATTCGCTCTACTGAGGCGCTGGCGGAGGCATTGACGGCACTTCCCAGGGGCAAATGCCTGGGGCGGATGGGCTTCCAGTCTCTTTCTTTCTTCGTCATTGGGACCTCAATGAAGGCAGCATTCGAGCTGCCTTCAATGAGGTTATGATCACAGGGGCCATGCCTGAGAGGTTCTCTGGGGGCTTGATTCACTTGATTTCCAAGGAGGGTGGTGACAGATTGGAGATCCAGCAGTGGAGATCCATCACTCTTCTAGGAACAGCCTATAAGATCTTGGCCAAGGCCATCAGCAGAAGACTTAAGCCCTTTCTTCCAAACTTGATCCACGACACTCAGATTGGCTTTGTTCAAGATCGGAGCATTCTGGATAACTTCTTTACCTTTTGGGAGGCGACAGCTTCGGCCATGCTACGGCAGCAGCAGGATCTCATTGTGCTACTCCTCGACTTTGAGAAAGCTTATGATAGGGTGGATTGGAGCTTTCTGGAGGGCACAATGTTCCGCATGTAACATTATCAGGTAAAATGTCCAAGGCCCATGATCCTTCCGGAACCTTCCTAGTACATAAATACAAAAGGTCACCAGGATAGCCAGCCCCTGAGAATCACATCATGTCAGGCTCCATGAGCCATACATGTACACCATGTCAGGCCCCACAAGCCACACATGTACTATCATGTTAGGCTCCATGAGGCATACATGTACTGTAATGCAGGCTTCATATGCCATACAGATACACCATGTCAGGCCCCACAAGCCATACATGTATGTCATGTCAGGCTCCATATGCCACACATGAACAGTAGAAAACAGAAGCTGTGAGGAATTTTGTGACATTCCCCCCCGGCTTCTAAGCAGTTCACCGCTATTGAAAAGCTTTCAGATAGGCCTTCAGAAGCTCCGGATAATCCATAATCTTCGTCCATCCATTTGGATCCATAGCCGAATAGTTTTTAAACTTCACACCATACCTGCGTACTAGAATCAGTTCAGAGTTGTATGGATAGATGCAGCAAAGCGAGGCGAACACACATGTGAAGTCAGATCTTGGTCGTACAATTATACGAACTGGACAGCTAAAAAATTAGGGTTTTTTGAAAACGCATGCAGAATCAGATTCGGAATGGTTTGATGAGTCCCCTGTATGAAGGGTTTGGTTAGATTCAGAGAAAAAACCCTAAACGGATTGAAAAACCCTAAGCTACTGAAACCCTAAAATGAGCGGATTTAGAAGCTCTAATACCAAATGTTGGCCCTCTTGGATGCTAGAGTTAGGGTATGGATAGCAATGAAGCACACACACACTCACAGGAAGCAACACGATTGGGAGGAGTGGGAGAAGTACTTGCATGTATATTGAGTGATGAGAAAACGAAGTACAAGTACAAGATATAAAGTGTAGTGTCCTTTCACACTAGACGTCCAAGGGAAAAAACCCAATGGGAAAAAGTGCCCTTGGTAAGCCCATGTTCACACGGCACTACTACTCTGTAAGATCTGGAAGATGCCTTCAAATATAATACAAACCAAACATTGTCTTCACCAAAATGATGCTCGTAAGTTGAACAAGTGGCAAACTTGAGCTCGAAAAAAGCCTGTTCTTGATAAAGGTTGTTCTTCCAAATCCTTTTTCAAAAATCTGCACATAGCCAAACAAAGACACTCTATTGCAAGAGTGAAATTATCCGATGGAACTTGGACATGTAACAACGCACAACTTGCAAATGTTTGTCATCACTATTTTGCAGACATGTTTGTTGCCCGTCAGTCCCCTTCTCAGGAAGTATTACATGCACGTCATGAACTCTTGCGGTACATTCACCCTATTGTCACTCCGCATGAGGCAGCTACTATGGATGCATCTTTTATTGAGGAAGAATTGGATGTTGCTCTCAAAAATTTGGGTAAATGGAAATCCCCAGGATGGGATGGCCTTACAGTGGAGTTTTTTCACGCATTTTGGGATGTTCTAAAACAGCCCATCCTCTTGATGGTTAATTATTGTTGGTCTATCGGTCAATTGCCATCCTCCTGGGAAGAAGGCTTATTTAAATTGCTCCCCAAAAAACAGCTTTGTGAAGGTTTAATGGATTGGCATCCCATCACTTTGATACTTGTGGTGTACAAGCTTGTCACTAAGATGCTTGTGAATAGAATCAAAGGTATATTGCATGTTGGTTATCATCCAAATCAGTATGGTTTCTTTCCAATAAGGCAAATTATGGACAATATACCCAATGCTTATACTGGCATAGACTATGTCAAATACATGCACCAGGATGTCCTCATTATGCAGGTGGACATAGTAAAAGCCTTTGATATTGTTCAATGGGATTTTATAGCACAGGTAATGGATAGAATGTGATTTGGGTGCAAACTGAAAAATGTTATTTACTGGTTGTATCAAAAAGGTACAACGAAATGCATTTTGGGAGGTGAACTTTCAACCCTCTGGAAGTTAGGGAAATCTGTCAGATAAGGATGTCCTCTCAGTGCTCTGCTTTGTGCTATTGCTACACATCCGATGCTCTTGTATATAGATAAGCTGTCACAGGATGACATGCCACATGGAATTTCCATGGGAAATGGAAATTATTTTGTGGCTCAAGCCTATTCTTTCTTTTTTTCTTGGAATATAGAGCTTGATGAGAGGCGGAGAGTCGTGTCTCGGGCCGGTGCCCTGTTGCCGGTGAGTTCCCGTTCGGGACATGACGTGATCAAGGTAGACGGCAGCGTCGCCCGTCGTGTGTAAATGTGCGGCTTGTACCAATACAGACGGTCATGAACTCGGTGTGCCAAGACGAGAAGTGGGCGATGGCCGACTCGACGGGATGATATACGGGCATGTCGAGTCCCGTGAGACCCATGTGGCCGAAGGCAAGCCAAGCCGTTCGACGGGGGGTTGGTAGACACTCGCCGAAGGGGGGAGAAATGTCCCACGTCTCCGAGGGAGGTGCGGGGACCAAACGCGTCACCTCACCCTTCCCTCGCTCCGCGGCCTGATGTTAGGGTAATCATGCAAGCTTTGTTGTTTTATGGGTTGGCTGCTGGGCTGAATGTCAACTTTGCAAAATCAAAGCTCTTACTGCTGAAAAATTGTGATTGGCATAGGTTACTCTGGCCAGGACATTGTGCCACCTAATTAGATAGTTAGGCATCTTGGATACCCCATTGGATGGGAGATCTCCCTTGAAAAAGAGATTGAATGGGTGATACAGAAGCTACATCACAAAATTGAATATTGGAAGCTATCTACTTGGCCTTTGCATGTATGTCTGCGACGAATAGTGCAGTCTATAATCATGGCATATGTGCAATTTTATCTCCCTTTGCTGCCTTGGTCTCGCAGATAGATTGACATTTTCATGTTTAAAGCCGTGGAATGCTTGTGGAAAACAAAAGCAGACAGAAAAGCTGTGTGTGTGTGTGTGGAGAGAGAGAGAGAGAGAGAGAGAGAGAGAGAGAGAGAGAGAGAGAGTTGTTAAAGTACTTTTAATTTTAGAAATTGCAGAGTTTTATCATCCAGAAGGCTTAAATAGATCAAGCAATGCAAGTCACAATGCACACAGATTTAACAGCATGAGTGTGATGAGAAGCGGAAACAAGGGGCTGTGTGAAGCTGGTTCATTGCATGCAGGTGTATGCTTGCGGACTGGGAAAAGTGTCTCTAAGTGGCAAGCCAAAGGAAGGCGCAATGTCCGTAAGGGTTTTTATAGTCAGGGATCAGAACAAAACGAAGATGCAATTATTTACACAGGTGATGAATTGGAACAAGGTCAGGAGGCAGGTACCTTGCAGTATGATGTGAACACTAGTATGGGGCCTTTCGCAGGGCTAAGGCGGGGAAACATGAAGCATGGGGCGAGTTATGGGGAAACATCAGTTGATGGTATCAGAGGTGGCTTTGAAACCCGAAGCATGAGGTCACGAAAGGACCAGTGTGTACTCGGGAGTTCCCAATGGAGCTCATTAAGTAGTCAAGATTGCAGTAATACACAAAGGCAGGACTCTAATTGGGTTCATGTCAGAGTAGAGTTTCAGGGAATCTATAAAGGTGAACGTGTACCACTTGTGTCCCTCATGAGTAAGGTGAGTGGCCGGGCAATTGTAGGATATCCTGTATCAGTAGAAATACTTGAAAGTAGATATGGAGATAGTTCACAAGTCGCTTCAAGACGGGGTAATCATATTAGAAGTAAGACAGAACACATCGGTTGGAGGACTGCAGGGCGGACTGCATTACAGCGGGTTCCTTGCCCATCCATGCATAAAATTCTCAATCAAAAAGAAGGCTCATTAATTACTTCAGATGGACACAGGATGCATCCGATGCTTAAATGCTGCCTCTCCAAGAAGTCATCAAGAAAGGCAAGTTCATCATTTCAGAAAACACGGATGTTGTCGTCTTTAGCCATTGATGAGCATGAAGTGAGAATTGAACATGAAGTGAGAGGTGAGATTAAGGAGACTGTTACTTCTAAAGTTTTAAAGTCTCCTTTAGTGACTTGCATTCCTGTGCATGTTGTCTTTGACCGGATAAGAGAGGTTTTATATAAGCAGTCGGAGTATGAACCCGGCAAGATTTGTGAGGATAAATTCAAGAAGTGAGGGCTGCTGGAAAAGCTAAAGTTGTACCTGTTGTACAAGCTTTTTTTAAACATTTATGTCAAAATGCAGGCAATCTCACCCACTTTTTTTATTGGAGCATTTGACACAAATATGCAAGCTTGCCATGATGCTTGTGATCCCAGATAAATTCCAAAAGATATTTTCTTGCCCAGCACTGTTGTGAAGATGCACGTGTGCAGGGCACAACGACGGACAGGTGTTTTTCAGTCTGCTTGCCCTTGTAGGCTTGTAGCCTAAAAGGGGACAACTTGTAGTTTCAAAAAGAGCTTCGTCTTTAAGCCGCCTGGTGGTTGCAGTTGCAAATATTTTCCAGTCTCTTTGTTTTTCCTTGCTGAGTTTTTGTTACATGTCCTATGGATTAGCTGGCCCAACCCTCTAAAAGGAATTTCTGCACATGGAGAGAGATGGATGGATGTAGACTGTTGCTTGCACTAGCAGAAGGTACACGATTAAGGGGGGTGATTAATTTCGTTGATGCATTAATTCCAATATTGAAGAGAAGAGAGGAGAGAGAGAGCGCACACTGGATACCCATTTAAGTCCCAATAGCCGACTGAAGGGCCCTTGTCTTGCAGCAGTGCATTTACTTTATTATGATATTTCTTTTTCAGAAAAGAGATTTCTATTAAGTAATATAAAATCATACAAAGGGAGATCTCAGACCAAAAGGTAGGGAGTTCTCAACCAATCGGGGGCACTATGCTGCCATAAAAGCCCCGTAGGAGTGGAGGAGAAGAAAATACCATGGTTCCACTCTCTCATAAATCTGCTGTGTTTTTTTTTGTGCAGCTCCAGAAGATCCCTGTGTATGGGCCCAGGTGGCCAAAAGAGTGAACGATGTCACTCCATATACTGCAGATACACTGGGTGTCATAAACATGAATACCCCCGAAGGCCTCTGAGCATCTGGTCTTCCAGATATTCCATGCTGTGATACTAGCAATAATCTCCCAGGTGGTGTCAATACTCAGCGGACGTGGGGTGTATCGCAACTGAGGGATATCCTGAAGCAAACATTTCTGAGCGCTGCCCCTACAGACGAGAATAACAGCATCTGCATCACTGCCCTCAAAAAGATGTGGACCAGACTGAGTCAACCATGCAATAGCACGCCAAGTAATATATACAGAATCACTTCTCAATCTGCCCAAGTGTTGGGCTATAGATATGCAAATCCTTTGTGCTCCTTTGCACTCCCATAAGCAATGATACACTGTCTCGGATGGAGCTGGGCACCTAGGACAAGATGGATCCATGCCAAAAATAGATCTCCATTGGTTGGTGGGCAGCTCACCGTGTAGAAACAGCCAGTAGAAGTAGGAAATCTGGCTCCTCCTATACGAGTGCCAGAGTCTTTGGCAGAATCTCCTCTGAGTGGGGGGTGTAATGTCATATGCCTCCGAGTGAATTTGAAAAGCTCGCAGAAGCCTGGGCACCACAGAGGGGTGGCAGCCCTAGATGCAGGTGTGGCGAATGGTGATGGTGGGGCTGATTTGCACAGGTGAGTACGCAGCTGGACAGGTGGTGAAGGTGAGTTAGAGGGCGCACAGGTGGGGATCTTTTTCTATATCAGGCATTTGAGTACACTTGATTGCATACGCCTGTAGAACTCGAAACCAAACTCTCGAGCAGCTATTGCCACCTGCTGCTTAGATTCCCCTTAGCCCCCCCCCCCCGCCCCCTCCCTCTTGCTTTTTTTGAGAGTGCTTCATCTTCAATGTGGCCCAGCGAGCAGCATATGAAGCAATAGGGCGTTTTTCAGTCAATAGGGTCAGACAATCCTAGGTCTTCACCAAAATCTCACAAATCCAAAATTTTTGACCCCACAGAACCTAAAATCTTCAATTTATATGGCGTTCGGCAATCTCAGAAACCCTAAAATCCTCACTTTCTATGTTGTACGACAATCTCGGAAACCGTACAATATTCACTTTTCATGTTGAACGGCAATCTCAGCAGCCCTAGAATTTTCCCCACAGAAGAAAGATCGAGGAAGAACCTTTGGCAGATTTAGCTTTTTCTTGGGCTCGTTTGCGAGCCATCTTCGTTTCTGGCCATTTCCGCCACCGATCTTTTTGAGTTCTGAAGCGAAGCATCAGGCAGCAGCAATGCTGTAGCTATGGGGTGATCGAAATGACTTCTGTAGAGAGAGAGAGAGAGAGAGAGAGAGAGAGAGAGAGAGCAAGCCCGTGTCCTTCAACTGGGGTCCAGTGCTGACGCTCACACACTGCGTGCCTCACTTTTTATGATATTGACTTGTGCAAAGCAGAGTTGGTCCTTGACACGAGAATACCTTCCTTCTTGCCTGGTTGCCTGTTGGCTTGTGAATCTGGACTGAACAGAGGCACAAACTTGCTAATCCAAGCAGTAGCTGCGCTGGACTAGGCTACCTCCTGAGCGTTGGACTTCTAGATGCTCCTGTGTTTCTGTTCCCAAGGTGGGAATCAGATGCCTTAATTGGGGAGAGGCAGAGCCTTAAAATAGGGCAATTTATGCCCCCTTTTACGGGTTGGCCTCGTCAGTCAGCCACCCGATCTGCTGCTGGGTGGCTGACTGCTCTAGATCTGTCTCGTGCTGTTTGAGATCTGTCCTGATGGGCTGCCTGACTGCCTACTGTGGGCACCTTACTTGTGGGCTGATCTTGTCGGTGCCTAGCAGTTGACCTAATAAGCTGCCATGATGCGGGGTTTGTGCATGTAC